>NW_011494903.1:9183700-9201389 GCF_000754665.1 Bison bison bison
GAATAAATTAAAAGATGCTTACTCCTTGGAAGGAAAGTTATGACCAACCTAGATAGCATATTCAAAAGCAGAGATATTACTTTGCCAACAAAGGTCCGTCTAGTCAAGGCTATGGTTTTTCCAGTGATCGTGTATGGATGTCAGAGTTGGACTGTGAAGAAAGCTGAGCACCGAAGAATTGATGCTTTTGAACTGTGGTGTTGGGGAAGACTCTTGAGAGTCCCTTGGACTGCAAGGAGATCCAACCAGTCCATTCTAAAGGAGATCAGTCCTGGGTGTTCTTTGGAAGGAATGATGCTAAAGCTGAACCTCCAATACTTTGGCCACCTCATGCAAAGAGTTGACTCATTGGAAAAGACTCTGATGCTGGGAGGGATTAGGGGAAGGAGGAGAAATGAGATGGCTGGATGGCATCACGGACTCGATGGACATGAGTTTGAGTGAACTCTGGGAGTTGGTGATGGACAGGGAGGCCTGGCGTGCTGCAGTTCATGGGGCTGCAAAGAGTCGGACATGACTGAGCCACTGAACTGAACTGAACTGAACCGAATGGAACCGGATGCTATGTTCTTCATTTTTGTACAAGTTATTACATAATATTAATATAGTTCCCTGTGCTATACAGTAGGTCCTTGTTGATTATCTATTTTATACATAGTAGGGTGTATGTGGGCTTCCCTGGTGGCTCTATGGTAAAGAATCTGCTTGCTATGTAGGAGACCTGGGTTCGATCCCTGGGTTGGGAGGATCCCCTGGAGGAGGGCATGGCAACCCACTCCAGTACTCTTGCCTGAAGAATTCCATGGACGGAGGAACCTGGCAGGCTACAGTCCATAGGGTCACACAGAGTCCGACACAACTAAAGCAACTAAGCAGCAAGAGTAGTATATATACGTTAATCTTAACCTCCCAATTTATCCCCCACCCCCGCCACCCCCTTTGTATAATACCCATCCTTTTTATCACAAAGGTTTGGAATGACTTTTAACAAAATATATTAAATTTATAAGACAGAAAACCAAGGCCAGAGAAAGAGGAGAATGCAGATGTACCATCCATAAGGGTGAATTGATTGCTATGACTGGGCCTCACATTTAATTATGAACGCCTTTGTAGCCAGGGCCATAATTCTTATCAGAGAGTAAGTAGTATATCAGGGTCTAAAAAAGAGACAAAACTATTTTAGTGCTAAATTCTAAATAGAATGGTATGTATGGCTTTACATGAGTGATATAAAGCTTTTTGTGGACCAAATCCTCAATATATTTAAATTAGGAAGTGGATCTTGGCATGTGGATACTCAAATATGTGTTCTTAGACATTAGTCACTCATTTAAAATGTTTCTGTTTGAAGTATGGTTGTTTTCAAATATATTAATCTCTCAATGACCAGAGCAAAAAGAAAACACAGATATTCTGTTAACTATTAACAAAATAAGTAAAAATTTTGAATTACACAATAAAATCTGTTACTTAGAGAAAAAGAAGTAGATTTTGGATGACTAATTTTGGTGATAACTCTAAATAAACGCTCAAAGCGTAAGATTAAAGAACAACTTGAGAAATGAATATGTGATAATTGGTGAAGACCAATTCTGAAACTGTCTGGAAATTCTGTTGTTCCAAGGCAAGAATGAAAAGTACTTGGGGAAATGAACAGACTATGTCTCTTAGATAGCCTACTCAGAACTCCACTTGGCACAACTCAGCTTCTGAAAGAAGATATAAGAAATTATATTCTCATTTGATTATTATGGGAAAAAAATAGAAATCATTTTCTCAGACTAAGCCTTGGAGACTGGGCTTCTACACTAGGAATGAATCCTTAAGTTTGGAAAATCAGATGAACAAGTGCGTAACTCATACTCTGGTCTGAATTAAAGACCGCCCCATCTCTATACAGAATTTGACTCTGTGTGCATACAAAAGCAATAGATTAAGAATCTTCACAATTGGAGATTGACTTAGCCACAGTAGAATATGGTCTGGTAAAATAGGAGTATAATATCTTTTCATTAATCTGGGCTTTCCATACACTTTCCCCTCTAAAATCCATGTGCTGTTACAGCAGGGGGTTCTCTAACCCCTTTGCTAAAGGTGGGCCTCCTCGATGCATGACCCCCAGTCTACTACTCACTATACTTCAGTTATAAATAGTCATTTAATGTTTTTCCACCCCTTCAGACAGTACAGGTATACGAAATACATCCATCATTTTCATTACTGATATCCTTTTATGTTGAGAATAGTGTCTGATTTATTATTGATCTTCAAACTCCATTTGTTGAATATGTGAATACATAGATAATGTTGCTATTTTTCAATGTTGTTTCATAACTTTTTGTTAAGTGATCATTCTGCTCATCAGGAGTGACCTCCTGTGTGTATGTGGGATGTAACAGGATGTAGTAGGTATGATAATATTTAATCCTTAAACTATCCTATCAGGGAAATTTGATTATTATCTTCCATTTTACTGATGAGAAAGTTGGGACACTAAAAGGAAAAAGAACTCCCCAGGGTTGTACTGTGGGTAAACTATGAAACTAAGAATAAATTAAAAGATGCTTACTCCTTGGAAGGAAAGTTATGACCAACCTAGATAGCATATTCAAAAGCAGAGATATTACTTTGCCAACAAAGGTCCGTCTAGTCAAGGCTATGGTTTTTCCAGTGATCGTGTATGGATGTCAGAGTTGGACTGTGAAGAAAGCTGAGCACCGAAGAATTGATGCTTTTGAACTGTGGTGTTGGAGAAGACTCTTGAGAGTCCCTTAGACTGCAAGGAGATCCAACCAGTCCATCCTAAAGATCAGTCCTGAGTGTTCTTTGGAAGGACTGATGCTAAAGCTGAAACTCCAGTACTTTGGCCACCTCATGCGAAGAGTTGACTCATTGGAAAAGACTCTGATGCTGGGAGGGATTGGGGGCAGGAGGAGAAGGGGACCACAGAGGATGAGATGGTTGTATGCATCACTGACTCGATGGACATGAGTTTGAGTGAACTCTGGGAGTTGGTGATGGACAGGGAGGCCTGGCGTGCTGCGATTCATGGGGTCACAAAGAGTCGGACACAACTGAGTGACTGAACTGAACTGAACTGAACTACCACATAATGTGAGCCCTATGACCAAATTACCTTTCAGAACTTTAATAATTTCATCCTCTCACAAAGTACCCATCTCCCTACACTCTTACTGACATTATTATTATTAATTATTGGTGAATCATTGTTTTAACTTGCTTTTCTCTGATAAAAAGTTGAGATTGAATATTATTCAATTGTTTATCAGTTTTAAGTGTTTCTTAAGGATATGTAAGTTAGTACACGTAAGTTTTAATTGATGGAGGCAAAGGAAAAAGAAAGACCAAGAAATAGACTTATTGTTCAGGGTAAACAACAGGTCTAACTAACTAACTAAACTAACTAGAGTGTTGCCCATGGGGACAAGGAGATGTGGGGGGAGGTACCAGCAGCAAACATCTCTGTTTTTAGAGCGGTCATTAGTTTATCCTCCAAAGCTAGTGTTCAGGGAGGAAAGGGGGCACTGTTACTAATACCGTCGAGACCACAGGTGTCAACCAGGACTGTCAACTGGCCAACTGGCATATAGAGCCATCTAACCTATTCTTCACCTTACCAGACTGGCTCTAGCTCTGAAATGCGGTGACTGCTCCTGGTTACCTCAAACTGTTTTATTCAGCATATCGTGTGGGCCATGTTCACTTTTTTTTTAACATTCCAGGCATTGCACAACTATTTGTACTGTCCCTGTCAGTGTGTCCACTTGGGAGACGACACACCTATTCCAATGATGTCATAACTGTTCAAAACATTTTTTTGTAATTCTGTTTGGCATCACCTTCTGAACCATTAATGTCTTCTTTAAAAAGTCAATCTGAACATATCTTGTTAATCTTTTTATTCCACTTAGCTCCTTGCATGTAGAATCACTCAATAAATAGTCACTGGATTCAGTGAAATGCAACTAGATTCCAAAGCTCAAAATTACCCTCAGAGAATTAAGACTCATTACTGTTGAGTCTATTCATTAGGCCACAACTTAGAAAACACAGACTGGAAAGAAATATGGTAACCATGCTTATCTCTGAGTTTTAGAATTATAAATAAAATTTCAGAAAACAATAAAAAGATGAAAATCAAAGCTTTCATTATGAATATGTATTAGTTTTAAATTAAGAAAATGTTCATCTTGTTTTGTGTTTATATACTATGCCTTAGGTAATTCCAAAGAAGAGTTTCTCAAATACGTTACATAATATTTCTATTTTGGGAATATGTGTACACCCTTCAGAGGTGATTACTTGGAAAGGAACAACACCCATTTACATGAGTACATCCTGTAATGTTTGTTTAAAAAAATAATCCACTACTTTATAATCATGCTTCTATTTTAGACATTTTCATGAATATAAGTCATGACATGGATGCTATGAGGGACATGATTTTAAAAATAAGAGAAATAAACATTCAAGAAATAAGCAGATGACACTTGGGGTCAGGGCACCTAGCCAGCTGCCTGGTGAGTAGTCTCCAGAGCTGTGAAACGGAGCAACGACAGTGATTCATCTGTAAGTTCTGCCTAGTGATAAGCAAGAGGGACATTTGCCCAGCCAGATATTTAGAGACTGAGAACAAGCGTTATCATTCCAGTCTTATGGAATGAAATTAAAGCGTAAAAGTCCTAACAGTTTGCCTGAGCTTTCAGACCAGAGTGTTAAGAGGGCATATACCAAGGACCCACATCAATACACATATATTTCTGCCAACTGCGTAACCAACTAAAACAGCCACACCCTCAACACAAACTGCCCATAAACCAAGAGCTAATTAAACACAAACAGTTGTTATCACTCACCACCGGATGGAGTGGTATATGGTAAGGGTGTTCTGAGCAAGAGTGTTCATGTCAATGTGACTTTCTATGAAAAAAACTTTCTTAACCTTGTGGATGGAAGAATGGGAAAGAGAAGAAGAGGCAGTACAGTGGCTGGTGGCTGAGAACTCAGGGTCATCCAAAGACGCCAGGGATTTATGTTGGAGGAGGCCATATTACCAGCTTCTTTTGAGCCAGAACCACTGGAAGGGGACCATGTTCGGAGCAAATGTTCCCACGTGACTGCCGCTTTCCCTGTGCATGAATATAAGTCTGGGCTATAAAGGAGGTAGGGACAGTGGGAAGCCAAAACTGGTTCCCCTCTCCTACTGGAAAGGAGACGCATGCTGTCCATTGTAAAAAGAAAACATTATAAAGTGCCTGTTTATGTGCTGAAGTAATTTCTAATTACTGGAGGCAGGGAGCGTGGTCTGGTGTGGTTACGGGAGGGCGCACAGCACCAGGACAGCAGCCATTCTGTTCTGCTCTCAGCCTCCTCCTATGACTGGTGGCTTGTCACCTAACCTCCTCCCTCCTCAGACTCCCAGCTTGACCATATGGGTGAAACTTCCCATTCAGTACTTCATATTCTCAAGCACTTCAAAAATTTAGGCTAATTAATAGTATCCCATTATGGCTGAAAAATTATTATTATGAAGATGATGATGCTTTCAGTTGATGGCGATCAGAGGCACACAGACTTGACATGACTTCCCTCCAGGGGCTAGAAGCCCTAAGTGTGGGTAAAGAGCTAAGCTTGGGCTATCACCACTCAACCCCACACCCTCCCAGCCCACACCAAGGAACTCACAGAGTGCTTTGAGGATACAGAAGCCATTTATTCAGCCTATGGGACAACTCAGAATAGGTGTTAAAGAAATACAAAGCATTTCTAATACAGACGGGGGCTTTCTTTTCACAAAGCCACACCAAGTATTCCTGAACCCTTGATTCACTGGGCAGAGCTCCTTCCTGGTCATTTTCTCTGCTCTAGAGACTGTCACAAGGACAGAGTGTTCAAATTAGCCTGAATTACTGCTCTCTTATTTTAGTTAATTTATCTCTTTAAAAAATTACAACATACTCCTAGAAAAATAAGGTTTAAATGACAGAGGGAAAAGAGAACATAACTTCCTCTCAGTTCAGTTCAGTTCACTTCAGTCGCTCAGTCGTGTTTGACTCTTTGCGACCCCATGAATCGCAGCACGCCAGGCCTCCCTGTCCATCACCAACTCCCAGGGTTCATTCAGACTCATGTCCATTGAGTCCATGATGCCATCCAGCCATCTCACCCTCGGTCATCCCCTTCTCCTCCTGCCCCCAATCCCTCCCAGCATCAGAGTCTTTTCCAATGAGTCAACTCTTCGCATGAGGTGGCCAAAGGACTGGAGTTTCAGCTTTAGCATCATTTCCTCCAAAGAAATCCCAGGGCTGATCTCCTTCAGAATGGACTGGTTGGATCTCCTGGCAGTCCAAGGGACTCTCAAGAGTCTTCTCCAACACCACAGTTCAAAAGCATCAATTCTTCGATGCTCAGCTTTCTTTACAGTCCAACTCTCACATCCATACATGACCACTGGAAAAACCATAGCCTTGACTAGATGGACCTTTGTTGGCGAAGTAATGTCTCTGTTTTTGAACATGCTATCTAGGTTGGTCATAACTTTTCTTCCAAGGAGTAAGCGTCTTTGAATTTCATGGCTGCAATCACCATCTGCAGTGATTTTGGAGCCCAGAAAAATAAAGTCTGACACTGTTTCCACTGTTTCCCCATCTATTTCACATGAAGTGATGGGACCAGATGTCGTGATCTCTAGGCTTCTCTTAACCCATTGCTAACTACCCCCAGTCCAATTTACCACTGCTAAACACTGTTCACTTTTTTGTTTGTCTCTCAAAGCAGTCACAAAAAATAATAATACATATGCAGGAGACCAGATGGTCTGACTAATACTCAATATTTCCTAACTATATAATCTTGGCCAAATTCTTAAACCTTTTTGAGCTTCGGTTTCCTCAGAGATGGAAAAGGCAGTGGCACCCCACTCCAGTGCTCTTGCTTGGCAAATCCCATGGACCGAGGAGCCTGGTGGGCTACAGTCCATGGGGTCGCTAAGAGTCAGACACGACTGAGCGACTTCACTTTCACTTTTCACTTTCATGCATTGGAGAAGGAAATGGCAACCCACTCCAGTGTTCTTGCCTGGAGAATCCCAGGGAAGGGGGAGCCTGGTGGGCTGCTGTCTATAGGGTTGCACAGAGTCAGACACGACTGAAGCGACTTAGCAGTTCCTCAGAGAGGTTTAAGAATTCCTATGGGAATAATTACAATGCCTACTTTATAGGTTATTTTAAACATTAAATGATACCTACGTTGTACAGTTAAATAAATGTTAACTATTATTTATAGGAATATATAGACTCCTTTGGGGCTTAGGATCATTCCAAGAATGAGTTTTACCAGTTGGTTTTTTAACACAACCTTCTGCCATAGCCAAAAGGATTTTTTTCCACTGCTGATTTGTAAAAATGGGGCAATACTCAGAGTATTGACAACCAGCCTGGCTCAGACACTGAGCAGTCAGGAAGAATACAATGAACAATCAGAGTAGATGCCAGACAAAAATAGTAGGTGGATAGCAGCTGAATATCAGCTATGTCTAAGGAAAACATTGTCTTCTGTTTAAATCATTTACTCAGTTTCTTTGGAATGCTTCATCATTTTTAATAGTGCCTTAAAAAACACGGTAATATACTGTGTTAATTGATTTCTTACTTAATTGCTATGTGTCAAAGAACATGCTCTATGTGATTTCTATCCTCTGAAAGGAGTTAAGAAATATTTGGGCCCGGTATATAGTCAAAGTCTTTGAAAATGCTTCACGGGTATTTTGAAAGGATGCCTATTGTGCAGTTGTATTGTTGTGTCAGTCGCTCAGTTGTGTCCTACTCTTTGTGACCCCACAGACAGTAGCCTACCAGGGCTTTCTGTCCATAGAATTCTCCAGGCAAGAATACTGGAGTGGGTTGCCATTTCCTCCTCCAGGGGATCTTCGCCACCCAGGAATCGAATCCGCATCTCCTGTATTGCAGGCAGATTCTTTACAGTCTGAGCCAGCAGGGATTCCCTTGTGCAGTTGTCAGGCCTCTTGTGCAGTTGTAGATGCGTGTTTTTTATATACCCACAAAATTAGAGTTTTTATATTGTGTTGTTCAAATTTCTATGACTCCACTGTTTTGTTGCTTGTTTCTATCAATTATGGAGAGTGGTATATTAGAAATTTTCTGTGATGGTTGCTGGTTCTTCTTTTTGTTTGTTTGTTTGTTTGTCAGTTTTGGTGGAGGCTGCTTATTACTAAGTGATAAGTTCCAATTTCCTATAAAAGTAATTCAAAGTCTACTACTGCCTCCTCATAAATTAATTATCTAGGTTTGTCTCGATTGAGGTCCATAAACAATTGACAGTTACTTTATAAACCACATGGTTGAACTTTTAAAAACATTCTAATAAGCTGTTTAGTTATTTAATATGTATTAGAAAAAATATAAAAACATCGTTTCAAACCCAAGATTTCATGAATTTATTGCTTTAAAGTGAAATCAAAATTATTTAAGCTTTTAAAGAGAGAGTTAATTTAAAGAAAAATATTTAGTATATAAGTTTACAGATTACACTAGAGTATGGAAAATATATTGAAGATAGCTCACAAAAGACTATGGCTTGAGATATCTTAAGCTAAATAATAAATTAAAGAAAAGTCTGTTACACTCCCTTCGTGGTTCCCAGCCTTGTCATGGTGAAGGGGTTTGTGTAACTCAATGAAATTATGAGTTATGCTGTGCAGGGCCACCCAAGAAAGATAGTTACGGTGAAGAGTTCTGATAAAATGTGGTCCATTGGAGGAGGGAATAACATACCACTCCAGTATTCTTGCTGTGAGAACCCCATGGAGAGTATGAAAAGCCAAAAAGATATGACATCAGAAGATGGGCCCCTAAGTCAGAAGGTGTACAATATGCTAATGGGAAAGAGCAGAGGGCAATTATTAATAGCTCCAGAAAGAATGAAGCAGCTGGACCAAAGAGGAAACAACGCTCAGTTAAGGATGCATCTGGTGGTGAAAGAAAAGTCAGATGCTGTAAAGAACAATATTGCATAGGAACCTGGCATGTTAGGTCCATGAATCAAGGTAAACTGGACATGGCCAAGCAGGAGATGGCAAGAGTGAACATCGACATCTTAGAAATCAGCAAACTAAAATGGACAGGAATGGATGAATGTAATTCAGACGACCATTATATCTACTACTGTGGATAAGAATCCCTTAGAAGAAATAGAGTAGCTCCCATATCAATGAAAGAGTCTGAAGTGCAATACTTGGGTGCAATCTCAAAAACAACATGATCTCAGTTTGTTTCCAATGCAAACCATTCAGCATCACAGTAATCCAAGTCTATGCCCCAACCACTGATACAAAGAAGCTGAAACTGATTGGTTCTATGAAGACCTATAAGACCTTCTAGAACTAACACCAAAAAAAGATGTCCTTTTCATCATAGGGGATTGAAATACAAATATAGGAAGTCAAGAGATACTTGGAGTGACAGACAAGTTTGGCCTTGGAGTACAAAATGAAGCAGGGCAAAGACTAACAGAGTTTTGTCAAGAGAATAATCTGGTCATAGCAAATACCCTTTTGCAACAACCCAAGAGACAATTCTACACATGGACATCACCAGGTGGTCAATACCTAAAATCAGATTGATTATATTCTTGGCAGCCAAAGATTGAGAAGTTCTGTACAGTCAGCAAAAATGACCTGGAGCTGAATGTGGCTCATATCATGAACTCCTTGTTGCAAAATTCAGACTTATTTTGAAGAAAGTAGGGGAAACCATTAGGCCATTCAGGTATGACCTAAATCAAATCCCTATGATTATACAGTGGAGGTGATGAATAGATTCAAGGAGTTAGATCTAGTAGACAAAGTGCCTGAAGAACTATGGATGAAGGTTCATCACACCGTACAGGAGGCAGTGACCAAAACTATCCCAAAGAAAAAGTGATGCAAGAAGGCAAAGTTGTTGTCTGAGGAGGCTTTACAAATAGCTGAGAACAGAAGAGACGTGAAAGGCAAGGGAGAAAGAGAAAGCTATACCCAGCTGAATGCAAAGTTCCAGGGAATAACATGGAAAGATAAGAAGGCCTTCTTAAATGAACAATGCAAAGAATAGAGGAAGACAATGGAATGAAAAAGACTAGAGATCTAAGAAAATTGGAGATATCAAAGGAACATTTCATGCAAAGATGAGCATGGAGGACAGAAATGGTAGAGACCTAACAGAAGCAGAAGAGATTAAGAAGGTATCAAGAATATACAGATGAACTATATAAAAAAAGATCTTAATGACTTCTTTGACAATGATGGCATAGTCACTCACCTAGAGCCAGGCAACCTGAAGTGTGAAGTCAAGTGGGCTATAGGAAGCATTATTATGAACAAAGCTGGTGGAGGTGATGAAATTCCATCTGAGCTATTTTAAATCCTAAAAGATGATGCTGTTAAAATATTGCACTCAATATGTCAGCAAATTTGGAAAACTCAGCAATGGCCACATGACTGGAAAAGGTGAGTTTTCATTCCAATCCCAAAGAAGATCAATGCCAACAAATGTTCAAACTACAATATAATTGTGTTCATTTCACATGATAGCAAAGTAATGCTCAAAATCCTTCAAGTTAGGCTTCAGCAATACGTGAAGTAAGAACTTCCAGATATACAGGTTGGTTTTAGAAAAGGCAGAGGAACCAGAGATCAAATTGCCAACATTTGAAAGATCATGAAGAAAGCAAAGGAATTCCAAACATCTACTTCTGTTTCATTGACAACACTAAAGTCTTTGACTGTGTGGATCATAACAAACAGTGGAAAATTCTTAAAGAGATAAGAGTAGCAGACCATCTTACCTGTCTCCTGAGAAACCTGTTTGCGGTTCAAGAAGCAACAATTAGAACCAGACATGGAAAAACTGACTGGTTCAAAACTGGGAAGGTAGTAAGACAAGGCTGTATATTGTCATCCTGATTATTTAATGTCTATGCAGAGTACATCATGCGACATGCTGGGCTGGGTGAATCACAAGCTGGATTCAAGATTGCTGGAAGAAATATCAGTAATATCAGATATGTAGATGATACCACTCTAATGACAGAAAGTGAAGAGGAACTAAAGAATATCTTGCTGAGGGTGAGAGAAGAGAGTGAAAAAGCTGGCTTGAAACTCAACATTCAAAAAACTAAGATCAGGGCATCTGGTCCTATCAGTTCATGGCAAATAGAAGGAGGAAAGTGGAAGCAGTGACAGATTTTCTTTTCTTGGGCTCCAAAATCACTGTGAATGGTGTTTGCATCCATAAAATAAAAAAGTGTTTGCTCCTTGGAAGGAAAGATATTACAAACCTAGACAGGATATTAAAAAGCAGAGCCATCACTTTGCCAACAAAGGTCCATAGAGTCAAAGCTGTGGTTCCTCCAGTAGTCATATACAGATGTGTTAGACCATAAAGAAGGCTGAGTGTCAAAGAATCGATGCTTTCAAATCATGGTGCCGGAAAAGACTCTTGAGAGTCCCTTGGACAGCAGTAGATCAAGCCAGTCAATCCTAAAGGAAATCAACCCTGAGTGTTCACTGGAAGAATTGTTGCTGAAGCTGAAGCTCCAATACTCTGACCTCCTGATGCAAAGAGCCAATTCAGTGGAGAAGAAAGCTGAGAAAGATTGAAAGCAAAAGAAGAAGGAGGTGGCAAAAGATGAGATGGTTAGGTAGCATCACTGACTCAATGAACTTGAATTTGAGCAAACTCCAGGAGATAGTGGAGGACTGAGGAGACTAATGTGCTGCAGTCCATGGTGTCACAAAGAGTCGAACAAAACTTAGCTACTAAACAACAACAACAACTATTACAAAGCAACAAGCATGTCTTTAAAGTGCTATACTCTGCTCAGCAAGCTGTGGGCAGACAGTAAATATAGTGACACCCCCTTATAATTCTATAGTAAAAATGGAGACTGAACTGGACTTACAGACTAATAGAGGATGAGATGGTTGGATGGCATCATTGACTCAATGGACATGAGTTTGAACAAACTCCAGGAAATAGTGAAGGAAGGACAGGGAAGCCTGGCATGCTGTAGTCCATGGGGTTGCAAAGAATCAGACACAACTGAGAGACTGAACAACAACACTAACAATTCTAAATAGTATCTAGATGTATTTGTGCTTTTTTAAGAAACAGTATTTACCTTGAATATATTTATATGTAAAAAAAGTCTTGCTTTACTTATTTAATTAATTGCATGTCTGAAACCACCAAGCTTTCTTTTTAATTGAAATATAGCTGACATCCAATACTCTGTTAGTTTCAGGTGTACTAAGTAGTGGTTTGACCTTTGCATACATTATGAAATTATCACCATGTTATGTCTAGTAACCATCTGTCCCCATACAAACTTACTACAATATTATTAACCATATGTCTTATGTTGCATACTAGATGGATAAAAAAAATGAGGAGTTGGTTGAAGTTTTTATTTGAGATCATTTGTAGATGTTAATTTGCCCTTTTTAAGGCCACTAACTCCAGTACTTTTGCCTGGAAAATCCCATGGATGGAGGAGCCTGGTAGGCTGCAGTCCATGGGGTCACGAAGAGTTGGACACGACTGAGCAACTTCACTTTTACTTTTCACTTTCACACATTGGAGAAGGAAATGGCAACCCACTCCAGTGTTCTTGCTTGGAGAATCCCAGGGACAGGGGAGCCTGGTGGGCTGCCATCTATGGGGTCACACAGAGTCAGACACAACTGAAGTGACTTAGTAGTAGTAGTAGCAGTAGTAACTCTCATAATAGAGCATTGCCAATAGTTTGATACTTTTGACAGAGAAGTGTTTTGGCTACAGTTCTCCGATAGTAACACAGCTTATAATCTATGTAGTCTTTGAAGTTTGCAAAGCACTTTCCCAGAGGCTGATTAGTTTAATCTTGACACAACCTTGCAAAGTAGGTAGAGTGTTGTTACATAAAGTGTGAGGATGTCCTGGGAGGACTGTAACTTAGATCTGTTGAAGTCAGAGATTTGTCTTTTAGGAAGTTTAAAACAGCCAGTGCATTTCAGGAGAAAACAGTTTGTCTTTAGGGAAGGTCCTCCTGTTCTGGGAGAGATTGTTTTTGTCAAGCAGTTATAAGGCAGAACATTATGGGCAATTCTCTGGAAAGCCTGTTGGACTGAATGTACACCCATGGCAGATTCATGTCAATGTATGGCAAAACCAATACAATATTGTAGAGTAATTAGCCTCCAGTTAAAATAAATAAATTAAAAAATAAAAATAAAAAATTTGGTTTTATAATATAAAATAAATCTATTCACAAGACCACAACACTAAAGATTTACAGACAACTCTGAAGATTTTGTTTTCAGTTTCCCTTTGCTGAAAAATAGTATTTGTTCTTGGAAGATGTGTCTATATTCTTGCCTAGACACTGGCTCATAGGAAAGGACAATTGGTTGATGGTCAACAGAAACAGGCAAAGTTGACCTTTTCTTTCGTGTCGCCCTAACAACAGACTGTGAAATGCATAAGACCTGGATGTGGAGTGTACTGGCTAAACCAGTGATTTCTCAAACCTGGTGCCACTGAGAGCTTTAATATCACAGGCTTCAGTACATATGCCATGATCTACTGTGATTGCCAAGTCCGTGACAGGTAGAGCAGGCTTCATCTTGGAGGTAAGGGTTCACATTTCCTTGAAGGAATTGGATCTCCCTATTATGATTCATCCTAGGGAAGAAAAGAGAGCCTGGGGGGATGGTTCTCCAATATGCCCATGGGAAGGTGCTGAGCTGGCTCCATATATCATGGAAAATGAGTTATGCAAGTAATTAGAATTTGGATATGGGTACTTATGGGAGGGGTTATAAGCAAAAGACATCAAGCCAATAAGGCTTAATCATCAGGCTCCCTGACGTGGGACTGCCCCTTCAGAGGTCTTGGGTAGAAACTTAGCAATCGGCAGATATGGTCAGGTTTTTAAAACTTGCAAAGTAAAATGTTTTTGTATTATTTTGTTTACAGAGAGCTCCCATATTATATCAATTTCATTCCCCCACAGACTCTAGGTCTGTCTTAATTCTAAGATAATCTATATTGAACTTTTTTTATCTTCAAGTTTTCAGTAAAGTTCCATGAAATATTGTAGCCGTGTCTTGGTTGTTCTCTGGAGGAATTAAAGGATATTGGGTTTACACTTGTGAAATGGTGTAGTGAAAGTGTTAGTCCCTCAGTCATGTCCAACTCTTTGCAACCCCAGGGACTATAGCCAGACAGGCTTCTCTGTCCATGGATTTGCCAGGTAAGAATACTGGAGTGGGTAGCCATTCTCTTCTCCAGGGGCTCTTCTTGACTGAGGGATCGAACCTGGGTCTCCTGCATTGCAGGCAGACTCTTTTCCATCTGAACTACCAGGGAAGCCCAAAATGGTAGAGGATTGTGACAAAATCCTGGAAAAGCTGTTTATTGTTCAGTAGTCGACCAATGGAAAGTAAAACAGTGACCTGGGGAATGACTGTTAGGAGTCAGATGACCCTGACAACACATGGGAAAGTGTCACCAAGGCAGGAGTGTGCCTTGACCAGACATGCTCACCAACACTCATATATATATTGATGGGAATGGTGCCTTGAAAGAAATACTATGTATGTATGTATAAATGTAGGTGCCATTGGAGTTACACTCATTTTAAAGAATAATGAACTAAAGAGAACAGAAATGAAGCAAATAACAAGAAGACTATAAAACTAGTTAGAAGAATTTGTAGAAATGGAGCTCAGGTCTTCTGCTTTCATAGTCAGTTTTCACATCCTGAAAATGGTAAAAACTTGAGGATCAGAGGTTTCCCATCTAGGAAAATTGAGCAAAAGTAAAGAAGCAACTTTAAGCAAATTCTACTTGCTGATGCAGTAAGACATTTGCATGTCTGTATGAAGTGCTTGATAGCATCCAGGATTCTTGTTTGAGCAAGAATTTCAAACTAGACTTTACCATCAGACCTCTGTTATTCTGTTTCCTCTGCCTGATTCCATTTTTAAGAACTCCAAAAGCAGATAAAACTAATCTGTGGTGAAGGCAATTAGAAAGTGATTGAAGGAGGGCCAGGAGAACTGATGGGAAAAGTAGTACAAAGGAACTTTCTTATCCTCTATCTCATTACAGTCGTCCAAATTTACTGCCTGCAATGCAGGAGACACAGAAGTTGAGGGTTCGATTCCTGGGTTGAGAAGGTCCCCTGAAGAAGGAAATGGAAACCCGCTCCAGTATTCTTGCCTGGAGAATCCCCGTGGAGAGAGGAGCCTGGCAGGCTACAGTCCATAGTGTTGCAAAGAGTAGGACACAACTGAACGACTGAGCACGCAAAGTTATCAAGCCAAATACCTAAGAACTGTGTATTTTGTTGTACATGAATTAAACTTCAGTAAAAATATGAAATAAATGACTAACAAAACCACGTATAAAAATAAAAATTAAATTATAACTCTGTTATTCTGTAGAGGCATGAGTAAAGTCTCTCAAGACTCTAGGAGGTAAGATTAAGATTCCCTGCTCTTCCTGTTGCAAGGGAAAATGTTTCCCCACATTACTGTATGTCACACATCTGTCTCCTTTTTATCTCTCACTGTCACTGGAGAACAATGCCATTGGCAGACACAGTATGATTATCAGGCAAAACAATATTATTACTGGAAAAATTGGCAAGATGTTTTCAGCAAAATCCTTTTCCCAATCATAGGGTCGCATTTCCTTTCCTTCTATTCTCTGATATTCTAGTCTCTCTGCTACAAACTTTTTTAAAAATAAACTCTCATGTGGCCCTATAATTCTGAGTGCTGTGAATTTCTGTTTTTCCGGGCTCCAGCTCAACAGGATTAATTCCAAGTAAGTAAATGCAGACGTGGTTCTGTTGTTTTGTTGTTTCTGTTTGTTGCTCTACTTTTGAAAAGTTTTACACTAACTACCTCACTGGTCTATTTTTTTTTTTTTGGTATATTTTTTAATAAATGTATATATTTTTCTTAAATATAACCTTGGTATAAATAAATTTAATCTCAGAAATAGCCACCATTCACATCTAAATGTTTTGTTCCACAGTTGAGATCGTGAGATCATTTTTATTTATTTTTTCTAACATAACATTATAGCATGAGAATTTTCTGACACTATTAGAACTGCTTTCTAGAGCAGGATATACTTAATAATTAGTGCTCCTTTATTTTCAAATTGGTCAAATAATTCTACCCACTTTCAGATAATGATTATTTTATATCAATTATTAAATCAGTGTCAGTCAACAGCATTTTTTCTAGTTCCATGTAAATCAAACTAGAAACATTTGTCCAAAATAATAGGCAGATTGTGATCCAACTGGAGGGCCGGGATAATATTTACTCCATCTTTGAGTTCTCCACAGTGCCAATACATAATAGGAATGAAATAAACACTTGTAGATTGAATGAGTGAGTGAACGGTAAAATTACGTATTTCCAGGAGTCAAGACTTGAGAGGTAGGTGGATAGACTTCCGTGCCTACAACTTGCCTTCTGTGAGTAACTGTACTGATGGACTCTCAATCAAAAACAGAATGCCTTGGGAATTCCTTGGTTGTCCAGTGATTAGAACATCACGATATCCTTGTCCTGGGCCTGAGTTCAATCCTGGGTCAGGGAACAAAGATCCCACAGGACAAAAATGTGCTGTCGCTCAGTCATGTCTGGCTCTCTGCAACCCCATGGACTGTAACACACCAGGCTCCTCTGTCCACGGGATTTTCCAGGCAAGAATACTGGAAAGCATTGACATTTCTTTCTCCAATCAAGACGTGTAGTGTGGTCAAAAAAAAAAGAATATGTAAAATGCCTTTTAGATTAGTTCTCCAGACTATTTGTAAGCCACCTTTTTACACCAGCATGAACTATGCATTGATACAACTCAACAAACTTTGCTTAAAGATTTTAGATGTTCTAGCCATAAATATTCTAGTTTTTTAAAACTAATTTGTGTCCGACTCTTTGCACCCCATGAATCACAGCACGCCATCCCTCCCTGTCCATCGCCAACTCCTGGAGTTCACTCAGACTCACGTCCATCGAGTCAGTGATGCCATCCAGCCATCTCATCCTCTGTTGTCCCCTTCTCCTCTTGCCCCCAATCCCTCCCAGCATCAGACTCTTTTCCAATGAGTCAACTCTTCACATGAGGTGGCCATAATACTGGAATTTCAGCTTTAGCATCATTCCTTCCAAAGAAATCCCAGGGCTGATCTCTTCAATGGACTGGTTGGATCTCCTTGCAGTCCAAGGGACTCTCAAGAGTCTTCTCCAACACTACAGTTCAGAAGCATCAATTCTTCGACGCTCAGCCTTCTTCACAGTCCAATTTTCACATCCATACATGACCACTGAAAAAACCATAGCCTTGACTAGATGGACCTTTGTTGGCAAAGTAATGTCTCTGCTTTTCAATATGCTATCTAGGTTGGTCATAACTTTCCTTCCAAGGAGTAAGCATCTTTTAATTTCATGGCTGCAGTCACCATCTGCAGTGATTTTGGAGCCCAAAAAAATAAAGTCTGACACTGTTTCCCCATCTATTTCCCATGAAGTGATGGGACCAGATGCCATGATCTTCGTTTTCTGAATGTTGAGCTTTAAGCCAACTTTTTCACTCTCCACTTT
>NW_011494903.1:9201489-9216708 GCF_000754665.1 Bison bison bison
CAACTTTTTCACTCTCCACTTTCACTTTCATCAAGAGGCTTTTGAGTTCCTCTTCACTTTCTGCCATAAGGGTGGTGTCATCTGCATATCTGAGGTTATTGATATTTCTCCCGGCAATCTTGATTCCAGCTTGTGTTTCTTCCAGTCCAGCATTTCTCATGATTTACTCTGCATATAAGTTAAATAAACAGAGTGACAATATACAGCCTTGACATACTCCTTTTCCTATTTGGAACCAATTTGTTGTTCCATGTCCAGCTCTAACTGTTGCCTCCTGACCTGCATATAGGTCTCTCAAGAGGCAGATCAGGTGGTCTGGTATTCCCATCTCTTGAAGAATTTTCCACAGTTTCTTGTGATCCACACAGTCAAAGGCTTTGGCGTAGTCAATAAAGCAGAAATAGATGTTTTTCTGGAACTCTCTTGCTTTTTCGATGATCCAGCGGATGTTGGCAATTTGATCTCTGGTTCCTCTGCCTTTTCTAAAATTAGCTTGAACATCTGGAAGTTCACGGTTCACATATTGCTGAAGCCTGGCTTGGAGAATTTTGAGCAGTACTTTACTAGCGTGTGAGATGAGTGCAATTGTGGGGTAGTTTGAGCATTCTTTGGCATTGCCTTTCTTTGGGATTGGAATGAAAACTGACCTTTTCCAGTCCTGTGGCCACTGCTGAGTTTTCCAAATTTGCTGGCATATTGAGTGCAGCACTTTCACAGCATCATCTTTCAGGATTTGGAATAGCTCAACTGGAATTCTATCACCTCCACTAGCTTTGTTTGTAGTGATGCTTTCTAAGACCCCCTTGACTTCACATTCCAGGATGTGTGGCTCTAGGTCAGTGATCACACCATCGTGATTATCTGGGTCATGAAGATCTTTTTTGTACAGTTTAGTCTTTTTTTAAAGAAAGAAGAGGTAGTCAGTTGATTTGCCAAGGCCATTGAGCTAACCAGAACTGGTATAACAGCATTTTGACTCTCTTTTTCATGTTCTTTATGTTATAATATACTGCCTTATGTGGATGTATCCTATGGTTCATTAAAAGCAACTTGAGGAAATATCATTTCCATTTTTGATAAAGTTACTAAGATAAGGGTAATGCATAAAAATATAATGCATCTGGACTTATGCAGGGCATTTGACAAGGTATTTTATATCTTTCTGCTTATATAGAGCAATATAAACTGGATGCTGGAAATATTATCATTTTTCAGTGATTCATTTTATTTTTTGACCTTGTGAAAAATAATATATTTATATATGTGCAGCTAATGCATAAATGTAGAGTTTAATAAGTAATTATAAGAGAGACACATGTATAACCACCAACCAGATCAGGAAATAAAACATTGTCCCTATGTCAGTGGGGACGTTGAGTTCAATCCCTGAGCCAGGAAGATCACCTGGAGTAGGAAACAACAACCCACTCCAGTATTCTTACCTAGAAAATTCCATGGACAGAGGAGCCTAGCAGGCCACAGTCCATGGGGCCACAAAGAGTCAGACACAACTGAGTGACTGAGCACAATCTTATAGTAGGTGTTTTGAAGGGTTCAGAAAAGTCACAGTCAAAATTGAAACGTTTAGAGCTCATCTACTCATTTTTTAATAATTTTATTTATTATTTATTTATCTTTGGCTGTGTTGGGTCTTTGTTGCTGTGTGAACTTTTCTTCTGTTGCGGCAAGCGATGGCTACACTCTAATTGCAGTCCTCAGGCTTCTCATTGTGATGTCTTCTCTTGTTGCAAAGCAGGGGTTCTAGGGCAGGCTTCAGTAGCTGCAGCACATGGGCTCAGCAGTTGCAGCTCCTAGGCTCTAGAGCACAGGCTCAGTAGTTGTGGTACATGGGCTTAGGTAGTCTATGGCATGTGGAATCTTCCCTAATCAGGGATCAAACCAGTGTCTCCTGCATTGGCAGGCATATTCTTTACCACTGATTTACCAGGGAAGCCTTACTTGTTTTTGCTTTTTTTTTTTTTTTAGTTTTGAACTTTGAGATTTAAACAGAATACTGAATTTCAGATTTTACTGTAATTTCTCCAGAAAAGAGACAACTAAATTCCATCTATGCACCTGAAGCCTAACAGAAGTTAAGCCTTAATCATATCTGGAATTTTTTTAAAATGAGAAAATTAAAGCAAAAGCATCCCAATAAGCCACTTAAAATATTTAGGGAGTTTAGGACTCATGATCAATGCTAAAAACGAATCACTACTGTTTGTCAAAGCTTGAAGCATTAGACCAATAGCACAATTTTCAGTGAATATCTTAGTCATTATTCAGAATGGTTATAACAGGCATAAGTTTCTATGTTAATCTTTTAAAACTCTTAGAAAAAAATTTTTTTAAATAAATATATCTCAGAATATGAATGCAGAAAGTCAAGAGAAGTAAAGCTCTTTAATTGATAGGTAAGACCCTACCCTCAAACTGCTCCAGCCTCTGTCATCACAACCATCAGTTCAGTTCAGTTCAGTTCAGTTCAGAAGCTTGGTCGTGTCCAACTCTTTTCAACCCCATGGACGGCAGCACTCCAGGCCTCCCTGTCCATCACCAACTCCCGGAGTTTACTCAAACTCATGTCCATTGAGTCGGTGATGCCATCCAATCATCTCATCCTCTGCTGTCCCCTTCTTCTCCAGCCTTCACTCTCTCCCAGCATCAGGGTCTTTTCAAATGAGTCAGTTTCTCACATCAGGGGGCCAAAGTATTGGAGTTTCCAATACTTCCAATGAATGTTCAGGACTGATTTCCTTCAGGATGGACTGGTTGGATCTCCTTGCAGTCCAAGGAACTCTCAAGAGTCTTCTCCAAGACCACAGTTCAAAAGCATCAATTCTTCAGCACCCAGCTTTCTTTATAGTCCAACTCTCACATCCATACATGACTACTGGAAAAACCATAGCCTTAACTAGATGAACCTTTGTTGGCAAAGTTAATGTTTCTGCTTTTTGACACGCTGTCTAGGTTGGTCACAACCCATAGCCTCTGAGTTATCTCCAGGGCACCCTTGGGAACCCTAGATGCCTAAAAGGGATTAATAAAAAGATTTTCAACATCAGAAATGGTTACCCAAACTACACAAGTAAAAACTAACCTTGATTTAGAAAATTGAGTAGGTTCCTTCTCTTTTGCTTCTAACTGATGCTGTGAACAGGTCTGACTCCTGGTAGGTGATCAGTAATGATTTGGATAACTACTTGCACTATCTAGGGGAAAGTTGGTAAGGTATCCAAGAAGCTCCACATAAGAAGGTTTTGTTCTTGTTTTGTTTTGTTTGTCTCTCTCCCTATTTTTCACACTAAGGAATGTTTATAGTCAATACTGTAAATCTCTGCAGGATCAAACCAGTCAAACCTAAAGGAAATCAGTCCTGAATGTTCATTGGAAGGACTGATGCTGAAGCTGAAACTTCAGTACTTTGACCACCTGATGCAAAGGACTGACTCATTGAAAAAGACCCTGATGCTGGGAAAGATTGAAGGCAGGAGAAGGGGACGACAGAGGATGAGATGGTTGGATGGCATCAACGACCAATGGACATGAGTTTGAGCAAGCTCCAGGAGTTGGTGATGAACAGGGAAGCCTGGCGTGCTGCAGTCCACGGGGTTGCAAAGAGCTGGACATGACTGCGTGACTGAACAACTAAATCCCTGGTGAGTCTCCAGAGCCGTATCACATTGAATAGTACCTTCGATCCTGGAGCGTTACATAACTTACACGTCACAGGGCAGACGAGCTCTGGGCTGCATGTTGTCTTTCCTCTCCGAATGAGAAAATTGCTAGATCTACATCCTTAATTTCAGGACTATCAATTTCGTACAACTTGACAGAACCTCAGGCAGCATAAAGAAGAGCTTCACAAGGAGGCTTTTCCTCTATATTCAGGAGCACACATAAACCTGCATTAGGCATCATGTGCGTCGGATGAGTTCACCACAAAAAGTGTGGCCTTATTCTGGTCTCCCTCATCTCCCAGTTTAAGGTGGGCCTCTCACCATTCTCTGGACCTTTTCCTCAACCAGGGTAACAGGTGAAACTGAGGCAGGATTAATGTATCTGTGTAGGAAAGGTGAAAAGGAGTGAAGAAAAATAGAAAGGCAAAGAGATTCTAAAGAAATTAAAAGAATAGGGCAAAGAATCAAACCAGAGAGCTCCCTCACCTGTGGACACGCAGTGACCCTTCTGTTCTGTATGGTGCTTCATTCTGCCTGCATCCAGGTGGTGGCAGTGGTGCTCTTTCTGCCTCACCATGTGGGCAGCATTCAGCCTGTCTCCCAAAATAGGAGGAACCCTCGGAGGTGAAGGGAGGGATGGGGCCACTTGGCTGCCCTGTATTGGGCCTGTTGAAATAAAGCTCCCTGAAGGACCTTTCCTTTGCAATGCATTGCTTTAATAAGGATGTGGCAATCTGTGAGCAAGGGAAGAAAACAAGGAAAGGAGTTAGGACTGTAATGGAACATAGCCTATGGATGGAGCATCCAGAGATTGAGAAGGGAGGACTATTCCAGTTATTTTAAGGCAGTCTTAAAGATGGTTGGATGAGACAATATATATCCTAAATTATGCCAATTGTAACCCTAAACACATAGTTCAGTTTCTATCATTCTCAAAAACTTGTACAGCTCCAAAGCCTATATAAACTTCCCCATTTTGTTACTCTCTGTAGTGCCTAAATTTACAGATGGGAAGAGAAAAGACACAGAGAGGTGTGCTGACTCAGGCAAGGTCACAGAGCTGTTATGAAGTTCTCCAGAGTCTTTTACTGAGTGAGGAGAAACGACAAATAATAGACATAATTGCATGATTTTGTTGGACTCTTACTTGAAAGTTTTTCTGATTAAGCTGAGGAATTCTCTATCAAGGGTGCTTCTGAACACACCCCTTGCAAATAAGCTTTTTTCCCCATGTGTTTCTAAAACTTAAGACTCAAACATAGAAATCAATTTAAACTGCAGACAGATCATGTAAAGCCTTTAAGTGGTCCTAGAAGAATGATCACTGGTCTTGTTCATCAAGCAAATAAATTGCTTCATCGCCTACAAATTAGAAAAATAGCATTTTGAATTCTTCCATTTAGACACTATTCAATTAAGCTACAGAGAAAGGATTTCAAATGGATACTGTAGTAAAAACATACAAAAGTTGGGTCTTACAGTCACATTGGTTTCTATTCTTCCCTAGTCTCTATCAGACGATGTGATCTGTATAAACCACTCAGTCTTCCTGCACCCAGAGTTTTCTTCTCTGCAAAACAAATGACTTCAGTTAACCTTTAAATCCCATCTGTCTCCATCAAACCATCATGATTCTGCCTAAACTCTCTTTGTGAGCAGAAGTTCCTCCACTGAAACTGCTTTCTCACTGGTTTTTCTTCATGGTATTTCACCAGGCCACAATAACCATGATGCAACATGTAAACCCAAACTTTGACCAGTTGTCCTTGAAAGCGTTAGTGCTCAGTCGTCTTTGACTCTTTGCAACCCCGCATACTATAGGCCTCCAGGCTCCTGTGTCAATGGGATTCTCCAGGCAAAAATACTGGAGGGGATCTTCCTGACCCAGAGACTGAACCCAGGTCTCCTGCATTTCAGGCAGATTCTTTACCATCTGAGCCACCAGGGAAGCCCGTTGTCCTTGGGGCTAGTGTACTTAACTGAGTGTCTTGTTTAAATACTCACCATTTCTGTGTTTATCTAGAACTCTATTGTTAACCTTCAGTTTTTGCAAAGAGAAAACAGGACTAGGATAGTCTAGGAGTGAACATGATTCTCACCCAACATACTCCCATTTAACTAAGCTAAGAGTAACTGGAACACACAGGAAAAGTGAAGGTATATGTTTTCTTGGTAGCACTTCTCCTTTTCTTGACCAAATATTCATTGGTCTTGAATAATATCCTGCTAAATTAATACAAACTGTATTTGTATGCAGTTGTTTTCTCTTTATAAGAGAAAATTTTTGTGTCTGTAGAAGGTTTGATTTGATCACTAAGTAGTTATTTATGCTAACTAAGGGAGCATACACATCTCAGAGTTCAAAGGGCAGTTCTGTTCATGTGCTGTGTGCTGTGCTTCGTCACTCAGTCATGTTGGACTCTGTGACCTCATGGACCATAACCTGCCAGGTTCCTCTATAGATGGGGATTCTCCAGGCTAGAATATTGGAGTGGGCTGCCATGCCCTCCTCCAGGGGATCTTTCCAACCCAGGGATTGAACCCAAGTCTCCTGCATTACAGGCAGATTCTTCACCATCTGAGCCACCAGGAAAGCCCAAGAATACTGGAGTGGGTAGCCTATGCCTTCTCCAGGGGAACTTACTGACCCAGGAATTGAACCAGGGTCTCCTGCATTACAGGCCAATTCTTTACCAGCTGAGCTGGTAAGAATGAGCATAAGTGACTCAGAATCATTAATGACTATCTGTTACATTTGTGACATCTTCTCTCTTGCAGACATTGTAGTAAAAGGATATTTGACAGAATCTTTAAAAATGCACTGATCAAGGAAAACTGAGGGATGTGTAAACTATTATTGCTGAGATAATGAGTTTGTTCCAAGTTTCTCAAAATTTATATATTAATACTGTCCACATCCAACTTCCTTTTCAGTCCCTTTTTCCTCTTTGGCAAATCGAGCCATTTTCCTTTAAGATGAAGAGTTACATAAAGCATGTTTACGGGCCTTTGATAACTTTCATTCTCTGGAACCCTAATAGATGTGTTAGTGGTTAATGGCAGGAAAGCATGATAACCTTAAGCTCACCTAGGCTCGTCTAACCCTAAATTGTGGTCAGGGTTGGTTTTGTGAGGTTTGAGACCAGTAAACACTGTGCACTTTAACCTTTTCCTGCTTCCACTCTTCCTGAAACCTTGTGTTTTTTTAGGTTCTTCTTTGATTAGAAGGGTAAAATAAATAATACAGGTGCCCCCTCCCTTTGTAGAATGCTCTTATCTTCCCCAGCACCTGACTTCTCATTTATTTATGGCTGCCCTGGGCCTTTGTTGCTGCACGTGGGCTTTCTCGAGTTGCAGTGAGCAGGGGTTACTCTCTAGTTGAGGTGTGCGGACTTCTCATTTCACCGGCTGCTCTTGATGTGGAGCATGGGGCTTAGGGCGTGTGGGCCTCGGCAGTTGTGGTGTGTGGGCTCAGTAGTTGCAGCTCACGAGCTTAGTTGCCCCATGGCATGTGTGATCTTCCCAGACCAGGGATCGAACTTGTGTCCCCTGCATTGGCAGGCAGATTCTTAACCACTGGACTATCAGGGAAGCCCAATGTCTTTTGTTTCTCTTTATCCCATACTTCTTTCTAGCTCTCTCTGTGCCCAGCAAGCATCTTGCTTATGGCGGATATTCATATATTTCTTTAGTTGACTGATGAAGGGGATAAAAGAAGGAAAAATGCTGCTGTATTAGTTTTCAATGGCTTCCATCACAAACTACCACAGACGGGATGGCTAGAGCAACAGAAATTTGTTTTCTCACAGTTTTAGAGACTAGAAGTCCAGGATCAACATGAAGACAGGATTCAGCAGCTTCTCACCTTGACTTTTGTAGATGGTTGTCTTCTCCCTATGTCTTCACATTGTCTTCCTCTAAATTATATTCAAATTTTCTCTTTCTACAAAGACACCATTTATAGTAATGCCCAGCCCTACTGACATCATTTAGCTTAATCACTTCTTTGAGGCCCTGTCTCTAAATACAACCATAATCTGAGGTACTAGGAGTTAGGGCTTCAGTATATGAATTTTGTGAGGACGCATTTACAAGACAGATCTCCTTAGATGGTTTCTCTATAGCTTCTGCTGTTTGTCAAATATTCTACTCACAGAAAATGGATGATAGCAATGGTGTCCCAGAGAAGTGTGAACATCTGAAATGGCCTGGTCCAAACAGACTTTTGTCACATGCTCCACTTCCCTAACACCCTCTCTGCCTTTCTTTTGCCCAGAATGTGTGTTCTTCAGCCCAGTATTCAAAGCTTCCATTCTCAACTTACCACCTACTCTCCACCATGCAAACCATCCCAGCTAAGCTCATGCTGAGAGCTCTCCTGGCAAGTCAAGCTCATTCCCACCTCTGTGCCTTTGCTCAGTCGATCTCTGTACCTATAGTGCTTGCTTCCCTTTTCATCTGCCTAAACTCTACTCACTCTCTGTGCACAGCTCATCTGGAATCTTCCTCTTCATCAAGTTTTCCAGGCCACCATGACCCTCCCCCGATGTCCTCATGGTGCCCCCACTACTCTGTGAGCACGAACCAGCATCACCAGGAACTGCTAATAAAGGCAGAAGCTCAGGCCCCGTTCAGACTCCCCACTGGAAGCTGCACGTCAACAAGATTCCTGGGGACCGTGGCACATAAAATTGCGAGAGGCCCTGTGGTCCGCTGGCTGAGCCCCTTAGACTCTTCCACACCACTTTCATGGCATCGCTTACTTTATTACTTTGAGTTGTTTGTTTTTCATATATGACATTACACATTGTATACATTTATTTGCAGTTCCTCAGCCCTTTTCGAAACAATATCGAGAGTCAACCAACAAATATAGTTTGAACATCAATATAAGAAACCAACACCTGAGAAGTTAACATCTGACCCAGATTCTCCCTCTAGTAACACATGAAGAAGGACATGCCACGTGGCACTCAAAGCAGCCACTTAAAGGGAGGAGGCAGAAGGGCCACTGCCACCCTCCAGGCCATTAGCAGAGACATGGAGTGAGACACGGAAGGCCCACAGCAGAATCCTGGGAGTTCAGGGGTATGAGCTCATAAGCTCACAAATCCCCAGCAAAGTTTTGACAGATAGCACATTCCACAGCTGAGTTCAGTGTCCTCAGAGGGGTGGCCTCTGTCCTCCAGATTTGTCTTCTCTGAAGTCATAGGGGTCGTGGCCTCCATAGGGAAGAACTCAGGTCTCCTGCATTGCAGGCAGATTCTTTATCATCTGAGCCACCAAGGAATCCCAGTAGAGAAGAACAGGGAGTGACAAAGGCAAACTGATATTCTGTAATACCTCACAGGACACATGAGGACCTTGGTCACTTGAAAAATGCCAAAACATTCTTGAGGTGGTGGGGCTTGGAAAGGAACTACAGTGGAAAATACAGGGCTTCGGCAGCAACCTTCAAGATCATTTCCTTCTGTGTGTGTGCACTTGCGTAAGTGCTTCTGTTCATATACTTTTTTGTACTTTTGGATGTGGAAATAATTTCAAGCATCCAGAAAAGCTGCAAGAAATGTCAGCAGTTGTTAATAAATTGCCCCATTTACTTTATCAATTACCTGTTTCTCCCTCCCTTGCCTCTTCCCTCTCTCCCTTTCTCACTCTCTATCTATATAGATGTTCATACATGTATATAAAATTATTTTTCGAACCACTTGAGAGTAAGTTGCTTCGTCAACCCCCTTTTACCCCTGTATATCTCAATGTATATTTTAAGAATATGAACTTTCTCCTACATAACCACAGCTATAACTGTAAACTTCGTCATTTCTCATGTGACTGCATTTATCTTGGTGTTGTTTCACCACTAAGATGACCATTTCCTGCTTGATTAGTATCTTTGGAGTTGAACTCATGTTCTGACTCTTGAGCATTTTTCACTGTGATTTACTGTTGTGAGTAGAAACTCTTCATAGAACACCAAGTTTTTCCTACAAGCTCTTGGCTCTGCTGTGTTCTCACTCTGCCCTCTACCAAATAACCACTAAGAACCAGACTGTGGTAATTCAGAGTGTGGAGGTGGTCACTAAAAGTTTTTACATAGCATTTAGTCTGAAATCCATCCATTAACCTTGGAGAAAAAATCAGATAATACATTTGAGGGGAAAAAAACAAGCCATTTTTAGTATAAGCTGTGTCAGCCTTTTGGCTGTATTTTAGATTACAGTGTCTGCCCCCCCATCCACAGGGAAGATGTTCCAAAACCCTTAGTGGATGCCTGAAGCCATAGATAGCACCAAACTATATCTATGTATCATATTTTTCATGTTTTTTCCTACATATATACATACCTACGATCAACTTTATAAATTAGGCACAGTAAAAGAGTAACAGCAATAACTAACAATAAAATAGAACAATTATAACACTATTCTATAAGAAAAAATTTGTGAATGTGATCTCTCTCTCTCAAAGCATCTTATTGTATGAATTTAAAGCCTTTTCCCTCTTAACAAAGCACATATCATGCTCTGTGGCCCTAACTTTTGTATTTGACGTGGGACAACAAAACTAGCACAAATTTCTTTTTCCTTCTTCACAATTTCAGGGATAAAAGACTTGTTCTTATTGTAAATCTTAGTAAACTCAGCATGCAATTTTTTTCTTTCCTTATTAAATCAGGAACTTGCATATTTTCACTTAAAGGAAGCGTTTTGAGACCATTATTCAGTAAAATAAAGGTTACTTGAACACAAGTACAGTGATACCACGACAGTGGATCTGATGACTGAGATGGCTACTACGTGACTAACAGGCAGAAATAACCGGACAAAGGGATGATTCACGTCCCAGGTGGGAAGGAACAGGACCGGTGAGAGATTATCATGCTGCTCAGAATGGCACACAATTGAAAACTTATTAATTGTATGTTTCAGTGGTTTTACATTTAATACTTTGGAACTAGGGTTGACCATGGATAGCTGAAACCATGGAAAGTGAAACTGAATGAGGTGGGGGGCGGAATTCCTGTTTTGTCCTTAAGAACTGTAAGAGATGGGAGAACTGAGAATGAAAGAAGTCACACTTTGAAATATGTGCACAACTGGATTGATTTTAAAAATTAAAATGCTAAAGCCCAGATTTTCAAATTATGAAAATAACATTACTCACCTGACATATTGTTTTAAAAATATAGTTGAGCTGAGCCATAATAATGCCCTTCCAAACGAGAAAATGCCTTACGGTTCAAAAGGATCAAATTGTGCATATGTTCAGTAGGGCAACTCTTTAAAAATTGTTCTGAAGGGAACATTATGAATTCTCTTAAATCCTACTGAATTTGTGCCCCTTTATAAGCCCCAGTGTCAACAGTAAACAAATGATTTTTACTTTCACATGCATATCCCTGCAATTCACAAAGGCGCTTCTACAAATAAATGTATTCTAAGTTTAATAAGTTGCCCCAGGTGGTTTTCATTATTTTGGAATGTTAGAACTAAATTCTAATCACAGTCTTATTCGTGTATGGAGACCAAGAGCCAGGGAATAGTTTGTTCAAACACCTGGTTAGCATGTGGTATCTAAATTTACATAAAAGTTAATGGACTCTCAAAAAACAGGGATTCTTCCAATCGCCATTTCCCATTAGGCTGCCTATAAGATGACTCTTATTAAATTAAGTTGATCTTTATACATAACTAAGTTACTCATAAGTGTTTTATCAAGGTTAATCCTTGAGCTTCTTTTTTTAATGTCTCCATTTGCTTCCTTGGTGATTTTATCTAGTCTCAAGGCTATAAAGACAATATATGTACTGATGAATGCCAAATTTATGTTACTAGTCTAGCCTCTCTCCTGAACTCTTGACCACATACATAGCCATCTATTTGACCATACACTTGGATTAGACTA
Source organism: Bison bison bison (assembly GCF_000754665.1). NCBI lineage: Eukaryota > Metazoa > Chordata > Mammalia > Artiodactyla > Bovidae > Bison > Bison bison. The sequence goes on from NW_011494903.1 coordinate 9,213,075, forward strand.
TACATTCTGAAATTAGTCAGTCCAAATCAAGCTCCTCAAATTTCTCCCAAACCTCCAACACCTGCAGCTTTCCCATCTCAATAATAGAATCTCATATATACATTGCCACTTAATTTACAGCAAAGGCACCATTGCAGTTCAGTGGTTAAAACAGTATGCTTAATAAATAGTGCTATAGGAATAAGATATCAAAATGGGAAAAATATTCATAACCCTACTTCAGACCATAAATAAAAATTAATTTAAGATGAATCATAGACTAACCATAGAAGCTAAAACAAGTTTCTGAAAGAAAACGTAAGTCTTTGCTTCTGGCGTGGGCAAAGACGTCCTTAGTGGGACACATAGAGCAGCAACCACTTCACTAAAATTAAGAACTTCTGTTCATTGTTGTGAATTATTAGGAAAGCAAACAAGCAAGCCCCAAACTGGAAAAAAATATATTTGCAACAATGTAGCCAAAAAAGGCTTGTATCTAGAATATATTAACAACTACAAATCAGTAAGAAAAAAATAAAATGAAACAGACAAAACTTGACCACCTGCTTCATATCCAGATGATCAATAAGCATATTTAAAAATCACACACCATTACCTATCAGAAAAATGCAAATTAAAATCACAATGTGGAACCAATGCACACCTACCAGAATGGGAAAAAACCCACAAGGACAGACAATATCAAAAGTTGGTAAAAGTGTCTAGCAGTCTGAACTCTTTTATATTGCTGATGGAGTTTAAGTTTGTTCAACAGCTTTTGTTCAAAACATTTTGGCAATATTTACTAAAGCTAAACATATGTCCACTCTGTGACAGCATTTCCAATCTACAAATATTCAAGAAAAACTAATGCATATATCCACCAAAAATATATATGCAAGAATGTTCACAACATCTTTATTCATAATAGCCAAAGCCCACTGCCCATCAGAAGAAGAATGAATAATGATGGCATACTCATGCGATGGACACTACTCCACGATGAGAGAGAGAGAGCAGAGTCACTCATATACTCAAACACATCAATGAATCTCAAACTAAAAAGTTGAACAAAAAAAAAAGCCGGATAAACAGTGCATCCTCTGAGATTCCATTTAAATGAAGTTTAAGACCAAGTAAAACTAATTAGTGGTGTTAAAAGCCAAAAGAACAGTTGTCTTGTTGAGGAGATGGGGAATGGACTGAAAGGGACAAAGAAACTGAGTTGACGGCCGTATTCTGTGTCTTGATCCAGGTGTTGGTTACATGGGTGGATACATATGCAAATTTATTAAGCTATACACTTCAGATTTGTGTACTTTATTATGTTCGGGTTATGTCTCAATTGTTTTTTAATTCTTCAGAAAAAAAAAATTTAAGTCAGGTCACATCCCTGCTCTGCTTAAACTTTCATCTCACTCCTAAGAGAAAGCTCAAGTACTTTCTATTTACCATGTCCTACATGATCTTCTCCTGCTGCTTCACACTGAATCACATTCTACCTGACTATTTCTCAAATACACCAGACATTCTTCCATCTCAGGGCCATTGCTCTTGCCTGGAAAGCTCTTTGCACTAATTGCTATCTAGCATGCCACATATTTTACATGTTATTTATCATCTGTCTCCTATACTTGATTGTAAGTTTTATAAGGGCAGAGATTTTTGTCATCTTTATTCACCGCTATATCCCTAGCATCTAAAAGAAAGCCTGATATGTGATAGATGCTCAATACATAATTTGCAATGAATGAAAAAACCATCATCACACCATTTTTGTTACATATCAGACACCTTTTTAAAAGTATTTATTTATCTATGTTTGGCTGTGGTGAGTCTTCATTGCCGCATGGACTTTTCTGTAGTTGCAGCAAGTAGGGGCTACTCTGTAGTTGCAGTGCACAAGCTTCTCATTGCTGTGGCTTCTCTTGTGGGGAGCATGGACTCTAGGGTGCACAGGCTTCTGTAGTTCTGGCACATGGGCTCAATAGTTGAAGCTCCTGGGCTCTAGAGCACAGGCTCAATAGATGTGGCACACAGGCTTAGTTGCTCAGCGGCACATGGGATCTTCCTGGATCAGGGATCAAACCCACATCTCCTGCATTGGTAGGCAGATTCTTTACCACTGAGCCACCAGGGAAGCCCAATATCAGACACGTTTTGTACACACTTCATATTCTTTCATTCAGTCTCTCACTCCAGCTGTCTTACAGCCATTAATTCTGCACAGATTTTGACCAGATTATCCTGGCTTTAATAAGTTAGTGACTCACCTTAGACAATATGTTAAATCTTTCATTTCTTAAACTTAGGCTTCTCTATTTTGGGGGGCTCCAAAATCACTGAAGATGATGATTACAGCCATGAAATTAAAAGACACTTACTCCTTAGAAGGAAAGTTATGACCAACCTAGATAGCATGTTGAAAAGCAGAGACATTACTTTGCCAACAAAGGTCCATCTAGTCAAGGCTATGGTTTTTCCTGTGGTCATGTATGGATGTGAGAGTTGGACTGTGAAGAAAGCTGAGCATCGAAGAATGGATGCTTTTGAACTGTGGTGTTGGAGAAGACTCTTGAGCATCTCTTGGACTGCAAGGAGATCCAACCAGTCCATTCTGAAGGAGATCGGCCCTGGGATTTCTTTGGAAGGACTGATGCTAAAGCTGAAACTCCAGTACTTTGGCCACCTCATGTGAAGTTGACTCATTGGAAAAGACCCTGATGCTGGGAGGGATTGGGGGCAGGAGGAGAAGGGGACGACAGAGGATGAGATGGCTGGACGGCATCACCGACTCGATGCACATGAGTTTGGGTGAACTCCGGGAGTTGATGATGGACAGGGAGGCCTGGTGTGCTGCAATTCATGGGGTCACAAAGAGTTGGACACGACTGAGCAACTGAACTGACTAAACTGAACTGAATGTCAGAGTATTGGAATCTGCTTACAAGATGAGAGCAATCCAGAAGGGTGAGGGAATTGACCTCATTTAGGCAGCCTTTGACCATTGCAGGAGGAGAGTTAATGGATAAATGTTTACTCCCTTCATCCTCTAGGGCAAAAATAGGAAAAGTTTTTTCTGTAGAAGGCCATATAGAAAATAATTTAGACTTTTTAGGCCGTCATAGTCTCTGCCATCATAGCCTGAAAGCATCTGAACAAAATACATAAATGAATGGCATAGATTTGTTTCAATAAAACTTTATTTTCAAAAATAGGTGGTCGGCCAGATTCGCTCTAGAGGCTATAGTTTGCCTGTTCTTGTAGGCAACAGTCTGAGACGTAATTCAAAAGGCTCATGAGAAGTTCCCATTGGGAACTTTCTCTCCTTCTCAGTTTCATTTCCCCTATCCTTCCTCAGAACCACTTCCCAAATAAATTGCCTGCATGCAAGCCTTAGTCTCAGGTCCTGCTTTCAGAGAAACCCAGGCTACACCATCATCCTTTTAACATGATTGCCTTCTTATTATACGTCAGATATCACTTAATTCCTGGTAGGAAGTATTGTTGCTGTTCAGTCGCTAAGTTATGTCTGATTCTTTGCAACCCCATCGACTACAGCATGCCAGGCTTCCCTGTCCTTCACCATCTCCCAGAGTTTGCTCAAACTCTGTATAAGCAGTCCTTAATCTCTTAACAGGCTATTTTATTGGAA
>NW_011494903.1:9216808-9251950 GCF_000754665.1 Bison bison bison
AATTATGTACACAAAACCAGATTTTTGAAGGAACAATGTAATGCTAGCTTTTCTGGTTTCAAGGTCCAGGCATCACTTTTCCCACAGAAAGCATTTTTAAACTAACATTATTGACGTGGCCAAGATAGTAAACAAAATATGAACTATCTAATGAAATAACTTAGGTGACCAAACTATACAGAATTCTCATTTTTGTGACTCCTCCCTCAATTTTATTTAACATTATAGAAGAACACTTTATGTGAGGAAATTCTGACATCCATGAGGAAATGCCAAGCCATTTTAATGGCTGTTGAAAACCTGATCAGGATTGTTATGCTTCCTGCTACTATGCTTTAAGTTTCAAGTGGCAGTGGAGACTTGGGAATCAATTGTTAATTTTTCGGTACATCCAGTGTTTTCAAAATTTTCCTCAAAATCGTCTGTGTTTGCCTGCCATAACTTTGATAAGTAGTTATATCTGACAATGCACCATAAATATGAAATTCACTAACTTGGGTAATAAATTGGTGACAGTGACATAATATCCCAATGTGGCAGCCTGCTGCTGCAAGCAAACATTGAGAACATTCATACTTGCAGTCTATATACTTGTTACCATAAGCACCCATTTCACAAGATTTAGTATTGTCCACAGATACTTTCTAGAGAAGCATTGATGGTATTGCTATTCGAGAAACAGCCAAAGACAAATTCTTCTGATGGTGAGCTTTCCAACGTGTACGGGCTCATTTTAACTGGAATCAGTTCAGTTCAGTTCAGTTCAGTCACTCAGTCGTGTCCGACTCTTTGCAACCCCATGAACCGCAGCACGCCAGGCCTCCCTGTCCATCACCAACTCCCGGAGTCCACCCAAACCCATGTCCATTGAGTCAGTGATGCCATCCAACCATCTTAACCTCTGTTGTCCCCTTCTCCTCCTGACTTCAATTTTCCCAGCATCAATAAGAGAAGTTAAATCCTTTCTTCAGGTTAGGATAGTTAATTAGTTAGTTAGTGTTAGTCACTCAGTCATGTCCAACTGTTTGTGACCCTATGGACTGTAGCCCACTAGACTCCTCTGTCCGTGGGATTCTCCAGGCACGAATACTGGAGCAAGTTGCCATTTCCTTCTCCAGGGGATCTTCCTGACCCAGGGACCAAACCCAGGTCTCCTGCATTGGAGGCAGATTGTTTACCATCTGGGGCACCAAATTAGAATGCCAGGGTTCAATTTCTGCTTCCTCCATTTCTAACTCTGTGACCTTAGACAATTTACTTCAGTTCTCAAAAGCTGCTAGGTATTTTAATCTGAAAACTCAGAATAATAATAATACCAATCTCACAGGATTGTTGTGAGGAGTAAAGAATAATTTATGAAAAGGAGTCTGCTCAGTGCCTGACACACAGGAAATGTTTAGTTAATGTTGACTGCCGCCATCACCACCACCATGAGCAGGAGTAACAGCATCCATTCTTTCAAGAGACCATTTTATTCTCGTACTGTATCCTCTCTGAGGCTTCCCTTGTGGCTCAGATAGTAAAGAATCTGCCTGCAATGCAGGAGACCTGGGTTCAATCCCTGGGTTGGAGAGATCCTCTGGAGAAGGAAATGGTAACCCACTCCAGTATTCTTGCTTTGTAGAATCCCACGGACAAAGGAACCTGGTGGGCTACAGCTCATGAGGTCACAAAGAGTCGGACACAACTGAGCAACTAACACTTTCTTTTCTTTCTACTTTATCCTCTCTGAACCATTTAACTCCTTTTTTCTTTTATGAGGTTTACAGCCCAAGATCTGAAGCAAAATTTCTCAACCCCTTTAACTCCATTTCTGTAAGCATAAAACTTCATGTAGTACACTCTGCGTTTCCACATTCTGATAGGCTACCATCAGCATCACTGAAAATCTTCTTAGCTAATTGGGGAAGCTCATTTTAATTTTATTTGACTTTACTTTCCACAGTTGTTGTTATGAAATTACTTCATTTATCCCTCCAGGCCTCCATGCTCCTGCTACCCCATCCTATCCTTCATCCCCAAAAGCACCTATATCCTTCTGTGTCCTCCCGCTTCCTGTCCTCACTCAAGGAATTCACTCAGGATGACAGACAAGCAAACCAGTAACTGCAACAAGGTTTCTAGAATCTTTTAAGTGCCTGCAGTTGACAATGAAAGGAGGGTGCAGTAGATTCAACTCAGGATTGAGCGGATGCCCCTCTGTGCAGTTCTTCTGCCTTCTGACTGTCCCCCACCTCTTATTAAAGAAAGAAAATGGTCTTTTGCTCATCGTCACCATCCCCGTGGTGATACAATCCTCAACTTCTATACCCTCCCCGTTAAAACTCCAATTAGCTCAAAAACAGGATTTTAAGCATAAAAGAATAGATCAAACTAGTCCATTCTAAAAGGAATAAATGACTGCTTCCTTGATGTACTAGTTCATTTTATTTTCAGCTCTTTATATTGAAATTCCTTTCCTCTTCATTTGGTAATAAAAATGTGAAGAGAAAGTATCAAGAAATGCCAGTGTCCTCCCAGGGCATCTGCATTAAAATCTTGACTTAGTTATTCCTAAGGGCGACATTCCCAAAGGTGGAATTTCAGTGTGACTGGCCCATGTGTGTGTGTGTTTGGAGTCTGGGGGAGTGGGGAGGTTTGCCTGGATACGAACAATTGCCTCTTACATAGCTCTTTGGAAAGTATGAATTTTTGCATATTAAGTGGTCTTAGAGCAGGCCCTATCTACAAAGAGAAAATTTCAAACCTGATACACATATTGCTGAGGCATATAAATGGTCCTTTGCAAATGTATAAGTATCCTTTTTACGGTAGTTAGCTTATGTAAGGGAGAGACATAATTTAAAGTGAAATATAGAAATATGGAATGATTGTGAAGTTTCAGGGTAGATTCTTGTCCTGTTGGCATCTTTGAGAAATAAAGTTTAATCCAAAATGATTTGAGAAGATGAATCAGAGGTTAAAGAACACTACACAAATACTTCTGCTGTCTAAGGCTAAATTGCTTTTGGGCATTCCTCCATCTGTAAAGAGGCAGGAGACAAGATTAATGTTTGTTTGACATTCTAGCCATTAGGTATAAAGTTTAGTCTTCAGTGAGGAAAGGGAATCACTTGTAGTTTCACAAAATGGGAGACAAAAAGCCTTCAGCTAAGGAAAGGAAAGTTTAGACTAGATATTAAGAGAAAGAATGTTCTTATGAACAAGAGCCACAGAGTGTTAGAGTAGGTTCCCACAAGAGGTCAAAAGAGCTTCTGTGCAAAAAAAAAAAAAGAATGGTTTCATTAAGATGTTACAGGAATATAAGGAATAGCTTGAGAAATGCAAAAAAAAAAAAAGGTAATGCTTTTTTCTGATTCTATGACCTAATAGGTCAGGAGGCTAGGCCACTCAATAGCAAGCTATGTCCAAGGCTATAGGGAAAAACAGTAAGCTCCAGAAGAATGACACTCTGCTAATGAAAGCTACAGAGACTAGAAAATCTCCTCCTTCATAATGACATCTAAAAAGTCCTTCAGAAATCCACTAAGATAAGCATATCAGATCAGAGAGGAAAGAGTCAAAGGTGAGTACGAAACCCAGAACTTCAGAGAATTTCAAACAGACGGACGCATACATTTTAATTCCCTGAAGTCTGGGAACAGAACAATATTTGACAGTCTGGCAGATCACTTCATAAGAAGGCCAAAAGTCAGGCATTTCTGTACATACATAACAGGTCAGCTTTTCCAATGTTAGGACAGTCTTTAAGAAAGGCATCTGAAGTTCCAATTTACCATCCAAAAGTGACACACAGTTCCTATTAACAGATCCACATCACATGTCCCATTAAAGTTCACAGAACATATTCCAAACTACACTTATAAAAAAAACCCAAACAAGACTATAAAACTGGGATCCCCTCCACAGAAAAAAATCTAGCGTTATGTTTTTGAGCTTTGAACTAAAATTTGAACAGAACTTTTTGTACATTGGCTAATAAGTTCTAAAATGAAAAATTCATTCAATCAGCCACTTACGTTGACACAGCTCCTGACATTTCATTTGACATACTCTTTACTTAATTAACTTATTAATTTTGATACAGATTTATAGTTACAGTGTTTTTGTGAGGCCACAAAATGTGAGAATATATGATGAGCAGTCAGTCTGAGACATCTGACATTCTGTTAATGGGCAAAGTTGATTTGGTTCATGTGACTGGCTCAGCTCATGACACTTCACCCCTCACCTCCATATTTCTCTCATTCACCTTCAAAGAAGGTGAACATCCTTAAGAGTAGAAACTCTTGGAAATTTTAAGAAATTTAAGTGTTCCAGTTAGTTTAGCTGGTAACAAATCATCCCCAAATTTAGTGACTTAAAGCAGTAATCAAACCAGTCAATCGTAAAGGACATCAATCCTGAATATTCATTGGAGGGACTGATGTTGAGGCCGAAGCTCCAACACTTTGGCCACCTGATGTGAAGAGCCAACTCATTAGAAAAGACCCTGTTGCTGGGAAAGATTGAAGGCAGGAGGAGAAGGGGACAACAGAGGAAAAGATGATTGGATGGTATCACTGACTCGATGAACATGAGTTTGAGCAAGCTCCCGAAAATGGTGAAGGACAGGGAAGTCTGGTGTGCTGTACTCCATGGGGTGGCAAAGAGTGGAACATGACTGAGGGACTGAGCAACAACAACAAAAACAATAATGAAGTGAAGTGAAAGCCGCTCAGTCATGTCTGACTCTTTGTGACCCCATGGGCTATAATAGTCAACTATTATTTCTCATAATTTTTATAGCTCAAGAATTCAGAATCCATTCCAAGGAGTGATTCTGGCTGAAGGTCTCTCATGAGGTTGCAGTCACCTGAAGCCCTGATTAGGGCTGCAAGACATATTCAAGTTAGTTCATTCAGCTTTCTGACAAGTAACTGATGGCTTTTGGCTGGGACCTCAGTTCCTCTCCACATGGATGTCTCCACATGGACTTGAGTGTCCTCGTGGCATTCCTCCATATCAGATGATCCAAGACTAAAGCTGAAATGCCTTTTATTACCTGGCTTTGGGACTCACACACCATCACTTCTGTGTTCCATCGGTCACACCAGGCCTGCCCTGATTCAGCATGAAAAGGTCCACACAAGGACATAAATAATAGGAAGCTTAGATTATTAGGGACTATCTCCAGTGTAACTAGAGTGTAGCTAGTTACTGGCTGTCACACTCAGATGTAGGCAATATGCTAACAAGTTATTTGTGGATACGTAAGTTATTTGTTGAATCCAAAGTTTGCCTCAACCACTTGGAATAAGTAATTTTTTTTTTTTTTTTTTTGCTGTTTCACATCCAAGCTGAATAGCTCTTTCTTCTACTTGGACTTGTGGATATCATGTCTTTTCTTCCTCATTTCCAGGTATAACTTACAAGTTCATGTTGAAAACACCTACTTCTACAGACATTAGAGTACCACTGGAAACTCCAGCCTCCAAAGGGTTCTGTTCAGCCCCTTTTGAATTCATTTCTTTAACATTTGTTAAATGCCTACTATGTATGAGAGATACATGTTGAACAAGATAAGCAAGTGCCCTAATCTCTTGGAATGTATTCTAATGGAGAAAAGCAAACAGTAAAAAAAAAAAAAATTATGAATTATTATTTCATAATAAATATGAAAATATAAAATAATGAAAAAATGATAGGATGAAATGAAGATAAAATAGCTGGATGGATAGGGAATAGATAAGGAGGGTAGCTTATTTAGGTTGTGGGGTCAAGAGAGCCTTCTCTGAGAAGATAACTGCAGAGTCTGGGATGACAAGAGTGCAAATGTTTGAGAAAAAAGCATTCCTCACAGAAGGAACAGTCAATACAAGTCCCTGAGGTAAGATAAGCTTAATACACAGGATGAACAAAAGGTCTGAAGGTCAGAGCAGCATAGGGAAGGGTGAGAGAATGGACGAGGTCATATGAATAGGCAGGGGCCAGGGTAAGGTGTTTGAATATTACTCCAGGGTAACTGCCAGACACTCCCTTTGTAACATTCATTCTGTTATAATAAATGCTTCTTTTCTTTCTCTTCATTTATTTCTTACTCCCTTACTTCCTACACTGGAGTGTCTCCATATTGAATTCTCCTCTCCTTACAGACACACAGGAGAATTACATTTTCCTACCCTCTCTCAGGTAGGTGGGGCCCCATGACTGGTACTAATAGCTTGTAAATAGAAGTGACATGTGTCACTGCTAGGTCAAAGCCTTTACTTGTCAATGAAAGAGCTGCAATTCTCCCTTCTTCAGTTATAGGAGCCAAGAAAGTGAGGTGCCTGAGCTGGTACCCAGGTGGTAAGGTGATGGAGCCTCTATCAGACTGGGTCCTTTAGGAACTATGTAATGCACAGTTACATTACCCCTACTGCTGCTAAGTCACTTCAGTCGTGTCCGACTCTGTGCGACCCCGTAGACGGCAGCCCACCAGGCTCCCCTGTCCCTGGGATTCTCCAGGCAAGAACACTGGAGTGGGTTGCCATTTCCTTCTCCAATGCATGAAAGTGAAAAGTGAAAGTGAAGTCGCTCAGTCGTGTCCGACTCCTAGCGACCCCATGGACTGCAGCCTCTCAGGCTCCTCCGCCCATGGGATTTTCCAGGCAAGAGTACTGGAGTGGGCTGCCATTGCACAGCCCCTTCTGATTCACATTGACAAGAAACAAAACTTGTGTCTTAAGCCACAGAGATTTGAGGTTTCTTAGATACCAGAAGATAGCCTAGGTTACTCAGACTAATAGGCCTCCAAGATGTTCTTTAGCGAAAGACAAGTTCTAGACTGAGTTGTTGCTGGTCAGTCCAAATCATTCTTTTATAGCTGCTGGGCTTTTTCCTCAATATAATTTAAATCATCATTCTTCGGTTTCTCTTGAAAAGCCCCCTTTACTCTCCACTTCCACTGCCAGTTTTTGGTCTTTAGGAGGCACTAGGTATTGTCACTACTTGTTAGTAAATCATGAAATGAACACTTATAAAGCCCAGGTTTTCTTGTTCAGAGAAGGGAGTGGAGTTCATTATTTAAGTTTGATGAGAAAGATAGATACCTTATTTGCAAGCTGCTGCAATCCGGATGTTGAGAAGAATTTCAGAAGAGAAAAGAAGGCATAGAGATGCCAACTGCATTTCTACACTCAAGACAGTACACAGCACCCAAGGGAAAGATGCAGTTATCTTTCATATTCTCCCTCTCAAAGCTATCTGTAAGGACACACATTTGATTTTTGCTAACTCCCTCAAGGTTAATTACATTCATTCTTCTTGTTTAGAAGGCTTCTATCAGTAAAGAAAATCTCCACCTATGTTACATGGCAGCTTGACGTTTCTGCCAGGGGCATATTGTAAATGGGAATTCCAAGCAACACAAATAAGCTTAGAAAGACCTAATCTCTTTCAAATGTCCTTCTTGGCTGACACCACTTCAACCAGCATTCTTTAAGCTATTTCCAATTTCTCTCATCAAACAGGCTAGACTAATATTACCTGGGGATGTTGGCTCCATCTAAGAGATCTGCTTTAGCAAACCATCTGTAAAATCTCCTAGACTCCTTTTATTAATGATGCTCACACATCATTTGGTATACATTTTCACCCTCTGAACTATGTCCTAGACATTGGAGCAACTTGCCTCAATCACACACGAACTTTTCAAAGACCTTTTCTTATTTTAAAAACTCAAACTCTTTTTGTGGCAGAGCTGTTCAAGAAGCTCTGCATTCATGGAGTAGGCATAAAACAAGGATGCCTTCTTTTCTCCCCTTTCCATTTTGGGTTTCATGTCTTAAAAGTAGGGGATATGTATACCTGTGATGGATTCATTTTGATATTTGGCAAAACTAATACAATTATGTAAAGTTTAAAAATAAAATAAAATTAAAAAAAAAAACATTAAATCATCAAAAAAAAAAAAGTCTAATTCTACCCCATAATTCTAAAGCATGTTACTAGAGAATACCATTGCAGTTGGACAGAAAAACAGAGAGATTACAATATGTCAACTTTCTTTAAGAAAAAGTCATGGAAGGTATTCATGATATTTCATTAGTCTTTGTTTCTCTTACAGAAAAAAGTACAATATGCTTACAACTTACTCCTTTAATCATCTATAAGTGATATAATACTTTAAATAAAGATTCACTTGCATTTCAAGGTTTCTTGATGGTGCTGATAAGGAAGAAAGTAATAAAAATTTTAAGATAAAAAAAAAAACTAGGGGATATGGAAAAGATAGTGGATAATCAAGAAACATAACAGATATTAAATGTTTTGGGCAGAGACAAAAAGAATCATCCAATCAGTCACAAGTATTGAGTGCACAAAGGGCTTTGACGTACTCAATTAGCCACCTGCTTATAGGAAATTGTCTCAGAACCCTAGCAGGTCTCCTCCTCTATCTTAATTAGAACAGTCAATTATCTCAGTTTGTGAGAGCAAAAATAATGGAGCCAAGCCTAGCGTACTCATCTCTGTTCAGGCCAGTGAACATGCATGATTTCCATGGCCAAAAGCAAGAACACTGACTCTCATTAATCATGTAAAAGGCAATATTTGTTCAGCACACACTTTATGTACAGCATAGGCATTTTGCACTTGCTTTTGGTTCCAAAGTGAGACTTGAGAGAATAAATAGGTGAAATAAACGTTTAATAAAAATTGGGTGCTTCCCTGGTGGCTCAGTGGTAAAGAGTTCCCCTGCCAATGCAAACACAGGTTCAATCCCTGGTCCGGGAAGATCCCTCATGCCACAAGGCAACTAAGCCCATGTGCCACAACTACTGAGCCTGTGCTTCTGGAGCCTGGAAACTGTAACTACTGAGCCCACAAGTCACAATTACTGAAGCCCAAATGCTCTAGAGCCTGTGCTCTGCAATAGGAGAAGCCATGCCGTTAGAAGCCCATGTACAGCACCTAGAGAGCAGCCCCCGTTTGCCATAACTAGAGAGAAGCTTGCACAGCAATAAAGACCCAGCACAGCCAAATAAATAAGGAAATAAAATTATTAAAATAATAATAACAATAATTGGGTAAACTATTAAACCACCCTGTTCTTATTGAGGGCATTCTGTATATCAGACATTTTTATAGACGATTGCCCATTTAATCCTCAGAAACCTCAGTTTTTGTTTTTCCCATTTAGCAAATAGGAAAAACTGAAGCTCAGAATCACAATCTGCTTAACCAAGATCATGTAGTTAACAATTATAACTTGAACCCAGATCCTGAGTTTCTTCCCATTGTATTTGGTGCTTCTCAAAACCTGGAAAGGATGAGAAGGCCACAGTTAATACCCTAAGAAGTACCTTCTTTGAATATCAAAGACAGTATAAAGACTGCTTCCCCAGAAATTCACATTGTGAGTTCTTAGCAGAGTAAATATTTATCCTAGTTAAATTTTTATTATCAACTAATCTCAATAGTAACAAGCATAATATATCTAAATAATGTAGTGGTTGTATTTTTGGACTATATAAACATATTATGAAAATGTAAATATTTAAGATAGACACTAGGATTCTCTTATTCAATGTGATCAGTCTTTCAGAGTTGTTTATGGGTTAACTGAAAATTAACTGAGAGCAAATACTCATTTAATTTACATTTACTTACCTTAAACACTTAACTAAAGTATAATAAATGTTTATTCACAAATCTTTTCATATACGTCCAAAGCCTTTTTAAAATATTAATAAGGGTTGCTATACACTAGCAATGGACTAGCCAAAAAGGAAATTAACAGTAAAGCTGGAAAAACAGAAAGGATATTAAGGGGAAAGTTCATTTACAATAGCATCAAAAAGAATTAAATATTTAGGAATGAACTTAAGCAGTGGGATGTAAGACTTGTATGCTGAAAACTACAAAACATCACTGAAAGAAATTAAAGAAGACTTAAATAAGTGGAAAAACACTTCATGGATTGAAAGACTTAATATTGTTAAAAATGCCTGTCCTCCACAAAGCAATTTACAGATCCAACACGATCCATTTAAAAATTCCAATAGCTTTTTTGCAGAAATGGAAAAGCTGATCTTGATATTCATCTGGAATTGTAAGGAAATCTAAATCATCAATCTTGAAAAAGAAGAACAAATTTAGAGTATTCACATTTCTTGATTTCAAAACTTACTACAAAGCTATAATAAATGTACCAGTGTTCAGTTTAGTCACTCAGTCGTGTCCAACTCTTCATGACCCCTTGGACTGTAGCACTCTAGGCTTCCCAGTCCATCACCAACTCCCAGAGTTGGCTCAAACTCATGTCCATCCAGCTGGTGATGCCATCCAACCATCTCATCATCTATCATCCTCTTCTCCTGCCTTCAAACTTTCCCAGCAACAGCATCTTTTCTGATGAGTCAGTTACTTGCATCAGGTGGCCAAAGTATTGGAATTTCAGCTTCAGCATCTGTCCTTCCAATGAATATTCAGGACTGATTTCCTTTAGGATGGACTGGTTGGATCTCCTTGCAGTCCAAGGGATTCTCAAGAGTCTTCTCCAACACCACAGTTCAAAAGCATCAATTCTTCAGTGCTCTTCTTTCTTTATAGTCCAACTCTCACATCCACAAAGGACTACTGGAAAAACCATAGCTTTGACTAGATGGACCTTTGTTGGCAATATAATGTCTCTGCTTTTGAATATGCTAAGTTGGTCATAACTTTTCTTCCAAGGAGCAAGCATCTTTTAATTTCATGGCTGCAGTTACCATCTGCAGTGATTTTGGAGCCCAAGAAAATTAAGTTTCTTACTGTTTCCATTGTTTCCTCATTTTTTGCCCTAAAGTGATGGGACCAGATGCCATGATCTTAGTTTTCCGAATGTTGAGTTTTAAGCCAGCTCTTTCACCCTCCTCTTTCACTTTCATCAAGAGGATCTTCAGTTCCTCTTCACTTTCTGCCATAAAGATGGTGTCATCTGCATATCTGAGGTTATTGATATTTCTCCTGGCAGTCTTGATTCCAGCTTGTGCTTCACCCAGCCTGGCATTTCACATGATGTACTCTGTATATAAGTTAAATAAGGAGGATGACAATATACAGCCTTCACGTACTCCTTTCTCAATTTGGAACCAGTCTGTTGTTCCATGTCTGGCCCTAACTGTTGCTACTTGACTTGCATACAGATATCTCAGGAGGCAGGTAAGGTGGTCTGGTATTCCCATCTCTTGAAGAATTTTCCACAGTTTATTGTGGTCCACACAGTCAAAGGCTTTGGCATATAGTCAATATGGCATATAGTCAATATTGGCATATAGTCAATAACGCAGAAGTAGATGTTTTTCTGGAACTCTCTTGCTTTTTTGACAATCCAGTGGATGTTGGCAATTTGATCTCTGGTTCCTCTGCCTTTTCTAAAACCAGCTTGAACATCTGGAAGTTCACAGTTCATGTACTGTTGAAGCCTGGCTTGGGGAATTTTGAGCATTACTTTGCTAGCATGTGAGATGAGAGCAACTGTGTGGTAGTTTGAGAGTTCTTTAGCATTGTCTTTCTTTGGGAATGGAATGAAAACTGACCTTTTCCAGTCTTGTGGCCACTGCTGAGTTTTCCAAATTTGCTGGCATATTGAATGTGGTGCTGTCACAGCATCATCTTTCAGGATTTGGAATAGCTCAACTGGAATTCCATCACCTCCACTAGCTTTGTTCTTAGTGATGCTTCTTAAGGCCCACTTGACTTCACATTCCAGGATGTCTGGCTCTAGGTGAGTGATCACACTATCATGATTACCTGAGTTGTGAAGATTTTTTTGTTTAGTTCTGTGTATTCTTGCCACCTCTTTATAGTATCTTCTTCCTCTGTTAGGTCCATACAATTTCTGTCCTTTATTGTGCCTATTTTTGCATGAAAAGTTTCCTTGGTATCTCTAATTTTCTTGAAGAGATCTCTAGTCTTTCCCATTCTATTGTTTTCCTCTATTTCTTTGCATTGATCACCGAGAAAGGCTTTCTTATCTTTCCTTGCTATTCTTTGGAACTCTGCATTCAAATGGATATATCTTTCCTTTTTTCCTTTGCCTTTTGCTTCCCTTCTTTTCTCAACTATTTGTAAAGCCTCCTCAGACAACCATTTTGCCTTTTTGCCTTTCTTTTCCTTGGGGATGGTCTTGAACTCTGCCTCCTCTACAATGTCACAAACCTCCCTCCATAGTTCTTCAGGCATTCTGTCTATCTATAGATTCTAATCCCTTGAATTTATTTGTCACTTCCACTGTATAAATGTAAGGGATTTGATTTAGGTCATACCTGAATGGTCTAATGGTTTGCCCTACTTTCTTCAATTTAAGTCTGCATTTGGCAATAAGGAGTTCATGATCTGAGCTCCAGTCTTGTTTTTGCTGACTGTATAGAGCTTCTCCATCTTTGGCTGCAAAAATATAATCAATCTGATTTTGGCATTGACCATCTGCTGATGTCCATGTGCAGAGTCTTCTCTTGTGTTGTTGGAAGAGGGTGTTTGCTATGACCAGTGCGTTCTCTTGGCAGAACTCTATTAGCCTTTGCCCTGCTTCATTCTGTACTCCAAGGCCAAATTTGCCTGTTACCCCAGGTATTTCTTGACTTCCCACTTTTGCATTCCAGTCCCCTATAATGAAAAGGACATGTTTTGTGGGTGTTAGTTCTAAAAGGTCTTGTAGGTCTTCATAGAACCATTCAGCTTCTTCAGCATTACTGGTTGGGGTATAGACTTGGATTACTGTGATACTGAATTGTTTGCCTTGGAAATGAACAGAAATCATTCTGTCATTTTTGAGATTGCACCCAAGTACTGCATTTAGGACTCTTTTGTTGACTATGAGGACTATTCCATTTCTTCTAAGGGATTCTTGCTCACAGTAGTAGCTATAATGGTCATCTGAATTAAATTCACCCATTCCAGTTCATTTTAGTTCACCGATTCCTAAAACGTCAACGTTCACTCTTGCCATCTCCTGTTTGACCACTTCTAATTTACCTTGATTCATGGACCTAACATTCCAGGTTCCTATGCAATATTGCTCTTTACAGCATTGGACTTTACTTCCATCAACAGTCACATCCACGACTGGATGTTGTTTTCGCTTTGGCTCCATCCCTTCATTCTTTCTAGAGTTATTTCTCCACTGATCTCCAGTAGCATATTGGGCACATACTTACCTGGGGAGATCATCTTTCAGTGCCCTATCTTTTTGCCTTTTCATACTGTTCATGGGGTTCTCAAGGCAAGAATACTGAAGTCTAATTCAGTCAGAGCCACACTAAATATTAAAGTTATGAGCCTATCCCCTAGGGCCCCTGTCCACGGAAAAAAAAGCAGATGCAAAAAGCCAGTCGGATGAAGGCTAGCTGGCCCATCAGCTCGTTTCATGCGGCCATCACCAGGGTAACAGTGACCAGCTGGGGTTCCATGTGAACCAGCCCTCACAGTCCACCCTGCCCCTAGCTTGACCCCCTCCTAAACCTTAAAACAAAATAGGCCGTGGGTTTCCCTTTGACCCTTTTCCTTGACTATCTATCTACTTGGATTCCCTCCAGCTGTGTTGAATCATTCCTTTCTACCTTTTATCTTTGCTTTCCCAGCATTTGCTTTGCTAAGGAACACAGGCAGATGCCCAGACTCCAAACATTTCCCAATTTGCAGTCTGGATTTCAGTGGAGGACTCTTTCATGTTAAGCTTTGAAGGCTATAGTAAAGATTGCATTAGGGACAGTTACCTGCCAGCTATTAACCATTGCCTCTGGTCTGACCTGAATTCACAGAGGACATGGTCACCCGACGACTTAATCAATGAGCCCCTTTGGCTTTAGGGTGGCAGGGGCCAAGAGTTCCATCAAAGAAGCCTATGTGCTTTCAGCAACTCAGAAGATTCCAGTTGTTTTCAGCAGGCCTGGGAGATTAAAATAAACAAATATGAAAATGCCAGATTGCTCTCTCATTTCTTCTCATGCCTGGTGCCAGCCAGGACCAGTGCCGGACAAGCTGCCCCCAAAGAGACTGCGGTGGTGCCCGTGAGGCCCAGCCGCACACACCAGAGCTGTCACTGCACTACGGGCCTGCCTTTCTCTCTTCACCCCACTCTCCGTTTCTAAAAATGCATGAAGTGCTCATTCCTGTAAAATTACCAAATGAATAAAAGGCCCTTCCACCCTTTTTCCTGGCACAGATCTCCCCCAGTTAGAGGTTGCCATTGGCAGCCTAGGGCTACATGAACACTTTCAGCGTGTTTGCACACAAAGCCTTGTGCCGAAACCCCAGCAATTGTTTGTGTTTGCAACAATCATTGTTTAGGATTCTCCCATCCTGTAGCATCGTGGCCTGGGATGTGAACTAGACCTCCAGGTTGGCGTTTGCAAGGCAAATACACATCCTCCCCGCATGTCCTCAGCCTTTGTGTCTTTGTAGTTCTTTTTCAAAAGCTCATAAACATGTTTGGCAGCCAGACAGCTTGCAGAAAAGATGCTGCTTAATGATAGTTCGAACTGAGGGTCTTACTTAAGGGTAGCTTCTTCCCAGAAGTTTGGTCTCTCTTTCAGATGTATAGGTCTTCTGAATTTGAATGAAACTGAATAATTAACTGTTCAGTGGTTAAAGTTTCAAATGCCATCATTCAGTCTGTAGACTCAATCAAGAGGCCTGTGTGTCCCTCTTGCTCGAGAGGAAGAAAGAATAAGCATCGACAACTATCTAACTTGTGCATTGATATTACATTTGTCCAGTGTATATACTGGATTTAATATGTGGATTCACATGTATATACCCATAAGAGTGGGGGGTGACTAAAGAAGGATGTCCCTGGAACTTAGGGAAAATATTGCAATTCAGTCTCTGCTGATAATCCTCTTAAAGTCACCAGTGATTTCCTAATGGGAAACTGGCACGTCTCAGCCCTCAATCTCCTTGATGTGCTAGTAACATTTGATGTCACTCTTGACCTGCTTAACCTTTCTTGAAACTCTTTTTCGCAAAAGCCCATAAAAACCTGCATCACCGTGATTCTTTGTGAACACGCTGATTCCTCCTTCCCTGGTTCACATTCTTTTGCTCACTGAATGGCAGAATTCCCTGCCCAGTACTGTCAGGCCCTCATTTGTCTTCTTTTTTTCTAGCCTCTCTTGGGGAACTCTATTTCCTTCCAAGACTGCGAATGTCACCACTCTGAGAATGATTCCCAAGAGGGTAAAGGCCCTGCCTCTGTTCTCAAATCTTCTTGCTTTCTCAACTCAACTGGAATGTCGTACAGGTACCTCAGACTCAGCATATACACAGTAGAATTCAACATGACCCCCCAGCTCTCCCCTAAGCCCAGCTTCCAGACCTGCCCCTTCTCTTGTATCCCCTGTTTAAGATCATCAGCATCTGTCTCACTGGTTGAACTTAAAATCCGAGAATTGTCTTTTGATTCTCTCTCCCATTGTTCCCTCATATGAAACAGCGAATCTATGCATCTGGTCCCCTGAAAGTCTTGTGTAAATTTTTCTTTTTCCATTGCCTCTGCCACTACATTGCTCAAACTTTTAGTATTCTCACCAAAAGTATTACTAGCCTCTCTAAGAATTTCATGGTTCTTTACTCCCTATCTTCCATTCCATCCCATGCATTACACTCAGATTAATCATCCCATAACACAATTTTTATCACATTACTCCTTACCCCAATTATCAATGGCCCCACTGCTGATCCAATGAAGTCCAAATTCCTTAGCCTAAAATTAAAATCACTCCAGGATCTGGCCACTGCCCATTCTATGTTCAGTCATGTGGAATTTGCCAATATTCCCTAGAAAAATTTAACATTTCTGTCTTTGTTCTTGTTTCCAGTATCTGTAATCCCCCACCCATCTCTTTGTATTCAAATTTACATGGTGATGACAAAGATAGTATTCAAACTCAAGTCTTATGACTTCAGGTTTTATTTTCAGGTTTTGTTTCTTTTTCTTAATGATGAGTTCTTTCTTTACCGCCTTGTGCTGTCTTCTGCAATGCAACCTAACTCAGCAAATATTTATGGAGTACTGAATATGTTAAAAGAATCCACGGCTCTCTAACCTGGTGTCAATAAACCTTCTCATTCTAATTACTGAGAATTCTCATTCTTTAAACAGATAATCTGCCCGTAGACAAAGTCAATCACTAGAGAGAAATTCTCTCCTTCACTCAATACATAATAGCACCTACTTTGTTTAAGCACTGTGCTAAAGGTTTATTTACCACCTAAGCTTACGGTCAGAGAAGGCAATGCACCCCACTCCAGTACTCTTGCCTGGAAAATCCCATGAATGGAGGAGCCTGGTGGGCTGCAATCCATGGGGTCGCTAGGAGTCGGACACGACTGAGCAACTTCACTTTCACTTTTCACTTTCATGCATTGGAGAAGGAAATGGCAACCCACTCCAGTGTTTTTGCCTGGAGAATCCCAGGGACGGGGGAGCCTGTTGGGCTGCCGTCTATGGGGTCGCACAGAGTCGGACACGACTGAAGCGACAGCAGCAGCAGCAGCAGCAGCAAGCTTAGGTAAATAAACCCACTATTTCCTTGCCTTCATGGGGCTTAAATGTATATTCCAACCAATTACAAATTTCTTTAGGTTAGCATCTGAGTCTTAACTCTCCTTGACATAATGGGCTGAATTATTCAGTGGATGGTTAATTTTTGTTATTGATGACAAATGTTCTCAGTTACTCCTAGGTAGAAGCAGTGGTTGCCCCTGGCTTCTCTGCTGCCCTAGAAAACCTCATTCTGGGGACTTCCCTGGTGGTCCAGTGATTAACACCTTAGCCTTCCAATGCAGGGGACAAGGGTTCCATCCCTGGTTGGGGAACTAAGATCCCACATACCGCTCAGCATAGCAAAAAAAAAAAAAACCTCACCTGACTCCTAGAAGTTAGCAGGGACATAGTTTGAAAGATATCTTTAGATTTTAAGTTATTTATTTCTGTGCTGCCTAATGGAGTATTACATGTCAAGATCCCATAGAAATAACAATGACATTCAGATAATAATGTCATGTTTATTCATCCAGACTACTGGTATTCTTAGGTTCTCAGGACAGCAATGGTTCATAAAGCATGAACCCCAGAACAACAACATCAGCAGCACCTGGGAATTTGCTAGAAATGCAAATTCTTGGGCCCCATCGCAGACTTACTGAATCAGAAATTCTAAATGTGGAACTTAGTTAGCTGTGTTTTAACAAGCCCTTCAGATGATGCTGGCATACGATGAAAATTGGCTGCCACTGGATTTTAGCATTGTCGGCTCCTTGAGAGCACAGTCTGTCTCCTACTACTGTTTCTCAGCCAGGTAGGGATTATTTAATAGACCCATTGAAGGACAACTGAGAGATCCAGGCTTAGAAAACTTTGCTTTAATGAGTTTGTATAAATAGAGGGGAACATAGCAAAACTGGTTTTCCTCTTGGGCAACATATTTGTTTATCTGGCTTCTTTGAAGTCAGAGCCAATAAATCATAGCACAGACATATTTTGGAGATAAAACCATAGAACCCTGTCCTGAGAGTGACCTTAGATCACAAGGCCCCACCCCCACATTTTACAAATGAGAAACTCTAGGCCCAGAATGATCACCCAGTTCCCAACCCCACTACCCTTCATGCGTACATACACACCACCCTCACCAACATTCCCTGAAACGGAAGGGTTTGTTGAAGTCAGAATCACCTTGCTGATCATCTGATGCCTTCATGGCTGGGCACTTAGGGAATCAGCCATTCTATTCAGAAGCTCTAATAATCGCATTGCCATTGTGCATTCATCTCCTCCCTGTCTACTTTTAGGTGGTTTGATTTCAGAACACATACATAATTTTAGAGAGACAGGTTTCATGTTCTCTACTTTCCAATGTTCAGTTTCTCCTCTGCAGTCAGGAAGGCAAGACGGTGGCTGGGTTGATGACCAACTCTAACCCTTTGGGAGGCAGATGAGCCCTGCTTGTAGGTGGCCATGCTCAGCTCCAGGCTGCTTTTCTCCACACCTGGTTCTCATTTGTAACACCAAAAGCATTTCATGCTTATTAAGCATCATCTGGTCCCAATTTTTAAACCACAAGTTTGGCCTGGTTTGTTTTTAATAAGCGGTTACGACAGAGTCCACCTTTTCAGTGTGATGATGTCTCTTAAACCCAGCTATCGGCATCTTGGAAATTTAAATGAACATGGCTGTTATAGGGGGTTAAAAACATGAAAGACACAAATCCTGAAATTTGTGACACTCTCCTGCCTAGATATGACACATTTATTTTCAACACTTATATGTGAAGAAAAGGATAATCATGTTTAATGGAAATTATGTAATGATCTTTACTTTTGCGTGGCAGTCCACATTTCCATTTTTCTTCCCTAATTTTGAATTTAAAGAATTCCTAGACTTTATGCAGAATTATTTTGGAGGGAAAATGTCAATAGATCTCTTCATCATTGCTCAATTTCTATTTCTCAGTATTTTGCAATTGGTATCACTTATTTTTTTGACAGCCAGTGGTTCATTATGTGTTACTTTGTCACGGCACTTGCCAACGTAAGAAAGCAGAGTTAAGACATTCATCTTCTTTTAAGAAGAAAAAGTCAGGAATCTGTTAGTTCCAAGTTAAATATAATTGTAAAGTCACAAGGTTTAGAAAGGATATGTAACTGATAGTTAAATTTTAACAGGATTTTCCAGCTTTCTTTATAATGCATTTTTAAATGCCTGTTGCCCAGTATTAAACACTAATAACCATTCATGTATTGGGCAGGGATATTTTAAATCTAGCATGTTGAATTCCTTGACGTTGGTTTAGAGTCACAGGTTTGGACAAGTGTAGCACAAGTCTGATCAGGAGAAGGCAATGGCAACCCACTCCAGTACCCTTGCCTGGAAAATCCCATGGACGGAGGAGCCTGGTAGGCTGCAGTCCATGGGGTCGCGAAGAGTCAGATACAACTGAGTGACTTCACTTTCACTTTTCCCTTTCATGCATTGGAGAAGGAAATGACAACCCACTGCAGTGTTCAGAGAATCCCAGGGACAGCAGAGCCTGGTGGGCTGTCGTCTATGGAGTCGCACAGAGTCGGACATGACTGAAGCGACTTAGCAGCAGCAGCAGCACAAGTCTGAAGCCATCTCAGTTCTCTATTTAAATCAAGGCCAACCTGGATTGATGCAAATGTTTAACTTTTCTTCTAAAATTAGTGGAATGTATGTTTCCAAGTTCTCCTACCTACGGGAGAAATAGCTCTCATATGAATGGCCAATAACTGAGCCTAATCCTCTTCCTGTGTGCTTTCGAAAGTTTAGTCCTCTCCACAAGTACTTCCAAGAAACTCTACGACATGCTTATATGCATCACGGATCTGGCCTACTATAGCCTTTACTCCACCCTATTTTTCTGATTTAACTGTCCAGTGTCATCATCTCTCAGCTACAATAGGTCAAAGTTCTCTTCTACCTCTTCACCATCATATCCTCATGTATGCCTAGAATGGGGCCTGGCACATAACTTAATCTCTTGGTTAATGGATTGAATGAGTGACTACATTGGTTGAATGAGTGTAAAAGAGTGAATACATTTGACACAGGTCTACCATAGCAATCCTTCCTTAAAGTTCAAAATTTAGATTTTTTTGTGTGTGAGAATAAGAGAAAGGTATCAGGCAAAGAGTTGACTCATTGGAAAAGACTCTGATGCTGGGAGGGATTGGGGACAGGAGGAAAAGGGGATGACAGAGGATGAGATGGCTGGATGGCATCACTGACTTGATGGACGTGAGTCTGAGTGAACTCTGGGAGTTGGTGATGGATAGGGAGGCATGGTGTGCTGCGATTCATGGGGTCGCAAAGAGTCAGACACGACTGACTGAACTGAACTGAGAGAAATCACATGAATAGTGGTCTAAATTCCTGTCTCTAAATTAATATCACCATTCAGTAGTGATATGTTATTAATAGTTGATTTTATTATTTGGATTATATGCTCTAGTTTTCATTGCAGTAATTACTACAGATATGGGATATTTTTCTTTAGTGTTTATGAATTTCTGTATGATGTTTATCTCACAGCTGATCTCAATATATTTTCTTATGGGCAAAATAGAAATTGTATTTTCCTTTCCCAACAGGTTGTACAAATATGTGGAGAGATGTAGGGGCTTTCAAAATGTCCAATAGCATGTTTTCATTTTTGTTCCCTTTGGAAGTCTAAATTCATAGCTAAAAGAGATCACAAAGAAATTGCTTATTTATATCTGTCCATCCTTTTATAAAGACCCTGATGCTGGGGAAAATTGAAGACAAAAGGAAACGGGGGCAGCAGAGGATGAGATGGTTAGATACCATTACCAACTCAATGGATATGAATTTGAGCAAACTCCAGAAGATAGCAAAGGAAGAGGGGCCTGGTGTGCTGCAGTCTATGGTGTCACAAAGAGTCAGACACAGCTTAGCAACTGAACAACAACCCTTTTATATTTTAAACTTCCAGATTAGAAAATCAAAAAGACATAATAAAGATTATTACTATTAATGATCGCACTTTGTGATAGACTCATCTTTCGTACTGTCAATAATTACCCTACAGAATGAGTTAAACTCAAATCTTTGAATAAAATATGTTTCTGCTACTCTTCCTTTAGACTTTCAGATCTTGGCATTAAAGACATTTCTTAACTCTAGGGTATATACATATTTTCAAGACTATTTTTTCTTTCAGTATTCACCATACCTCCCAGAGTGACTTTGAACTCAGTAAGAAATGGAATTGCTCTCCTTTGGGAAGGATTCAGACTCTAGATGTTAATACTCTTAAGTCTGCTTTCTTCTACATCAACTGCATCTTCCAGGAATATCCCATCCTTTATATATCTCACATATTAATGGCTAAATAAAAGGACATTGAGTTAGCTCACAAGCCCAAATATCTTTATTCAGCTGAGAAAAAAAATCAGATTTAGAATGAAGCACTGAAAAAATAAGTTAAATATCTTCTCAAACAGTATGATGACTTCTGGTACCCCACTCACAGACTCAACTTCCCTTTGTAACTGACCCTTCTTGGTGTCTTACATGCTAGTTAGCACATAGTCTCCTCCATATATCATCTCATTTGACTGCAGTTCAGTTCTGTAACTTGTAAAGAAAGCATAATATAATGTTTAGGGGCCTGGGCTTTGCACTAAAACGGATTACTCTGATTTACCTCTGATTACTTCCGTGAACTTAAGTAAATTAAGCTCACTGAGCTCAGTTTTCTCATTGTAAAGTAAGAATAATACTGTTAACCCTGCATAACTATTAAGAGAGTTAGATAAAGGAAAATGCATGGATAATAAGGGCTACATCTGTTGAAGCTGAGGTTCGGTTATATCTCTATGTGAATATTCTCAATATGTACACTGACTTCAAGCAGCGTGACTTTTTCATTTGAACATGTTTTGGAACCCTATGCATCTTGGTACAATGAGATTGGCCCCCTGCCTTTTTCTAATGGTCATATAATATTTCATAGCATAAAGGCTCAAATTTGGTTTTATTTGTATTTATGTTTCTGCTTTTGCTTTTATTTTTGGCTATTCCCCTATGGACGGCCATTTAGGTTGCTTCCAACGTCTTTGCTATTACAGCAATATTATGATGAACCTCAAATATATTTCCTCACACATTTGTGATTGCCTTTACTAAGGTAAATGCCAATTTCTGGGCCATATGGTATGTGCATTTTTAATTTCAATAGATAATATCAAGCTGCTCACCATAAAGACTCTTCAAAAATTCATTTCACTTCATCTTTAACAGTATGTCAAATATCATATAATTATCAAAAGTTTTAGACTGAACACTCAACAAACTAGGAAGAGAAGGAATGTAGCTCAACATACTAAAAACTATTTATGAAAAGACCACAGCTAATATCATAGCTAATTGTGAAAGACTGAAAGCTTTTCCTTTAATAGAGCAAGGCAAGAAGACCTCTATTCAGCATAATATTGGAATTCTTAGCCTGAGCAGTTAGGCATAATAAAGAAATAAAAAACTTCCAAATGGGAAAGGAAGAAGTAAAATTATCTATGTTCAGAGATGACACGATCTGATATGTAGAAAACCCCAGAAATTTCACCAAAAAATTCTAAAGAGATTCCGCACACAAAAATAAAATAATCAACAAATACAACAAAGTTTTAGGATACAAAATGGGCATGGTAAAAATATAGTTGCATTCCTATACACTTACAATGAATAATCCAAAAAGGAATTAAGAAAACAGTCCCACTTATGATGGCATCAAAAAGAAAATTCTTAGGAATAAATCTAACCAAGAAAGTGAAAGACATACACTAAAAATTACAAAACATTGCTGAAAAAAGTAAAGAAACACAAATAGAAAAATACCTCATGTTCATGGATTGAAAGATTTAATATTATCAAGATGTCTGTACTACCCAGATTGATTTACAGCCCTATCAAATTCAAGCCCTATCAAAATCTTAATGACCTGTTTTGGAGAATACAAAAATTCATCTTAAAATTCATGTGAATTCTCAAGAGATCCTGAATAGTCAAAACAATTCTGGAAAAGGAAAACAAAGTTGGAGGGCTCACACTTCCTGATTTGAAACCGTTATAAAGCTACAATGGGCTTCCCAGGTGGAGCTAGTGGTAAAGAACCCTCCTGCCAATGCAGGAGACATAAGAGGTGCGGGTTCGATCCCTGGGTCAGGAACATCCTCTGGAGGAGGGCACAGCAATCCACTCCAGTATTCTTTTTTTTTTTTTTCCACTCCAGTATTCTTGCCTGGAAAATCCCATGGACAAATGAGCCTGGAAGGTTACAGTCCATAGGGTCGCAAAGAGTTGGACATGACTGAAGCAACTTAGTGCACACACACACACACATAAAGCTACAGTGATTAAAGCAATATGGTCCTAACACAAAGACAGAATAGAATAGAATAGCATACAGAACCCAAAAATAAATCCTTGTGTCTGTGATCAAGTGATCTTTAACAAGGGTGCCAAGACCACTCAATGGGGAAAGAGCAGTCTCTTCAAGAAATGATACTGGGAAAACTAGACATCACATCTAAAAGGATGAAATTGGACCCTTATCTAAAACCATATACAGATGTTAACTCAAAACAGTAAAGACCTAAATATAAGACCTAAAATTATAACTCATAGAAGAAAATATAGAGGGAAAGCTTCATGGCATTGGACTTGGCAATGATTTCTTGGATATGACAATGAAAGCAAAGACAACAAAAGTAAAAACAGGCAAATTGGGACTACATCAAACTTAAAAACTTTGTGTATCAAAGAACACAATTAACAGTGAAAAAGTAGCCTATGGAATGGAGAAAATATTTGCAAATCATATTAATATATCTAAGTGGCTTATATCCAGAATACATAAAGAACTCCTACAACTCAACCACAAAGATCAAATAACCCAGTTCAGAATGGCAATATGATTCCATTTATATGAAATATTCAAAGAAGTTAATATCTCAGGGATAAAAAGTAGAATGGTGGTTGCCTAGGGCTGAAAGAAGGGGAGAATAGGAAGTTATTTAATGGCTATAAAGTTTCAGTTTTGCAAGATGAAAAGTATTCTGAAGGTGGAAGGTGGTCATGATTACACAACAATATCAATGTACTTAATACCACTGAAGTATGCACTTTAAAAGGGTTGAGAGGATAATTTTTATGCTATGTGTATTTTACCACCCTAATAAAAATTATCAAAGGACTTAAATAGTCATTTCTCCAAAGACCAATGACCAATAAACACATGAAAAGACTGAAAAGGTGTTCATGTTGTCCAGTAGCATATACATTTTTTGTTGTTCAGTAGCTCAAGTTGTGTCAGACTCTTTGCCACCCCATGAACTGCAGCACACCAGGCTTCCCTATCCTTCACTGTCTCCCAGAGTTTGCTCAAACTTATGTCCACTGAGTCAATGATGCCATCCAACCGTTTCATCCTCTGTTGTCCCTTTCTCCTCCTGCCCTCCATCTTTCCCAGCCTCAGAGTCTTTCCAATGAGTCAGCTCTTCAATCAAGTAGCCAAAGTATTGGATCTTCAGCTTCAGAATCAGTCCTTCCAGTGAATATTCAGGGTTGATTTCCTTTAGGATTGACTGGTTTGATCTTCTTGCTGCCCAAAGGACACTCAAAAGTCTTCTCCAGCACCACAATTTGAAACTGTCGATCCTTTCATGCTCAGCCTTCTTTATGGTCCAACTCTCACATCTGTACATTTTTTAGAGGACTTTTAATTAGGATCCCATTGATTTTATTGATTAATTTGAGGAAAATCAATAACTTAATGATACTGAATTATTCTATTCACAAACATGTTTATAGCTTTTTTTCAGATCTTCTTTCATATTCTTCAAAGAAGTTTTTTAGCTTTTTTCTGTATAAATTTTCTTGAACACTTATTATTAGACTTAATCCTAGGCACTGTAGAGTCATTGCTATTAATGAATGAGTTCTTTTTTTCTATTATAATTTCTAATTCATTATGGATGGTACATCAGTTCAGTTCAATCACTCAGTTGTGTCCAACTCTTTGCGACCCCATTGACTGCAGCATGCCAGGCTTCCCTGTCCATTACCAACTCCCAGAGCCTGCCCAAACCCATGTCCATCGAGTCAGTGATGCCATCCAACCATCTCATCCTCTGTCATCCCCTTCTTCTCCTGCCTTCAATCTTCCCCAATATCAGGGTCTTTTCAAATGAGTCAGTTCCTCACATCAGGTGGCCAAAGTGCTGGAGCTTCAGTTTCAACATCAGTCTTTCCAGTGAATATTCAGAACTGATTTTCTTTAGGACTGTCTGGTTTGATCTCCGTGCAGTCCAAGGGACTCTCAAGAGTATTCTCCAACACCACAGTTCAAAAGCATTAATTCTTTGGCACTCAGATTTCTTTAAAGTTCAACTCTCACATCCAAGCATGACTACTAGAAAAACCATAGCTTTGATTAGACAGACCTTTGTTGGCAAACTAATGTCTCTGCTTTTTAAAATGCTGTCTAGGTTGATCAAGCTTTTCTTCCAAGGAGCAAGCATCTTTTAATTTCATGGCTACAGTCACCATCTGCAGTGATTTTGGAGCCCAAGAAAATAAAGTCTCTCACTGTTTCCACTGTTTCCCCACCTATTTGCCATGAAGGGATGGGACCAAATGCCATGATCTTAGCTTTTTGAATGTTGAGTTTTAAGCCAGCTTTTTCACTCTCCTCTTTCACTTTCAAGAAGCTCTTTAGTTCCTCTTCACTTTCAGCCATAAGGATGGTGTCATCTGCATATCTGAGACTATTGATATTTCTCCTGGCAATCTTCATTCCAGCTTGTGCTTCACCTAGCCCAGCATTTTGCATGATGTACTCTGCATGTAAGTTAATAAGCAGGGTGACAACATACAGCCTTGACGTACTCCTTTCCCTATTTGGAACCAGTCTGTTGTTCCCTGTCCAGTTCTAACTATTGCTTCTTGACCTGCATACATATTTCTCAGGAGGCAGATAAGGTAGTCTGGTATTCCCACCTCTGGAAGAATTTTCCACAGGTTGTTGTGATCCACACAGTCAAAGGCTTTGGCATAATCAATAAGGCAGAAGTAGATGTTTTTCTGGAACTCTCTTGCTTTTTTGACAATCCAATGTGTTGGCAATTTGATCTCTGGTTCCTCTGCCTTTTCTAAATCCAGCTTGAACATCTGGAAGTTCACAGTTCATGTACTGTTGAAGCCTGGCTTGGAGAATTTTGAGCATTACTTTGCTAGAGTGTGAGATGAATGCAATTGTGCGGTAGTTGGAGCATTCCTTGACATTGCCTTTCTTTGGTATTGGAGTGAAAACTAACCTTTTCCAGTCCTGCGGCCACGTCTCAGTTTTCCAAATTTGCTGACATATTGAGTGCAGCACTTTCACAGCATCATCTTTTAGGATTTGAAATAGCTCAACTAGAATTCCATCACCTCCACAAGCTTTGTCATAGTGATGCTTCCTAAAGCCAACTTGACTTCGCATTCCAGAATGTCTGGCTGTAGATGAGTGATCACACCATCGTGGTTATCTGGGTCATGAAGATCTTTTGTGTATAGTTCTTCCGTGTATTCTTGCCACTTCTTCATAATATCTTCTTCTTCTATTAGGTCCATACAATTTCTGTCCTTTATTGTGCCTATCTTTGCATGAAGTGTTCCCTTGGTATCTCTAATTTTCTTGAAGAAATCTCTAGTCTTTCCCATGCTATTGTTTTCCTCTATTTCTTTGCATTGATCACCAAGGAAGGCTTTCTTATCTCTCCCTGCTATTCTTTGGAACTCTGGGTTCAAATGGGTCTATCTTTCCTTTTCTCCTTTGTCTTTTACTTCTCTTCTTTTCTCAACTATTTGTAAGGCCTCCTCAGACAACCATTTTGCCTTTTTGCATTTCTTTTCCTTGGGGATGTTCTTGGTCACTGCCTCCGGTACAATGTCATGAACCTTCATCCATAGTTCTTCATGCACTCCATCCAATTTGCCTTGATTCATGGACCTAACATTTCAGGTTCCTATGCAATACTGCTCTTTACAGCATTGGTCTTTACTTCCATCACCAGTCACATCCACAACTGGATGTTGTCTCACTTTAGCTCCACCTCTTCATTCTTTCTGGGGTTATTTCTCCACTCTTCTCCAGTATCATATTGGGCACCTACTGACCTGGGGAGTCATCTGTCAGTGTCCTATCCTTTTGTCTTTTCATACTGTTCATGGCGTTCTTAAGGCAAAAGTACTGAAGTGGTTTGCCATTCCCTTCTCCAGTAGACCACGTTTTGTCAGAACTCTCCACCATGACCTGTCCATCTTGGGTGGCCCTACATGGCAAGGCTCATAGTTTCATTGAGTTAGGGCTGTGGTACATGTGATCAGTTTGATTAGTTTTCTCTGATTGTGGTTCTCATTCCGTCTTCCCTCTAATGGATAAGGATAAGAGGCTTATGGAAGCTTCCTGATGGGAGAGATTGACTGGGGGAAAGTGGATCTTGTTATGATGGGCGGGGCTATGCTCCAGTAAATCTTTAATCCAATTTTCTGTTGATGGGCAGGGCTGGTTCATATTGCTTTTTATGTATTTAACTTGTTTTCTGAATAATTCACTATATTCCCTTATTAATTCTAATAATTTGTTTCCCAGATGGATGTTAATACCAAAGGTCTCACACGACAGCAGTCAAGGGGTCAGCAGGCTTCATTCTCATCAGGAGGCTTAACTGAAAAAGTATCTGCTTCCAACCTCACTCAGGTTCAGTTCAGTCGCTCAGTCATGTCTGATTCTTTATGACCCCATGAACTGCAGCATGCCAGGCTTCCCTGTCCATCACCAACTCCCATAGTTTACCCAAACTCATGTCCATTGAGTTGGTGATGCCATCCAACCATCTCATCCTCTGTCGTCCCCTTCTCCTCCCGCCTTCACTCTTTCCCAGCATCAGGGTCTTTTCCAGTGAGTCAGTTCTTCGCATAAGGTGGCCAACATATTGGAGCTTCAGCTTCAGTCCTTCCAATGAATATTCAAGACTGATGTCCTTTAGGATTGATTGGTTTGATCTCCTTGCTGTCCAAAGGACTCTCAAGAGTCTTCAACACCGTTCAAAAGCATCAATTCTTCGGCACTCAGCTTTTTTTTATAGTCCAACTCTCACATCCATGCATGACTACTGGAAAAACTATAGCTTTGACTAGATGGACCTTTGTTGGCAAAGTAATGTCTCTGCTTTTTAATATACTGTCTAGGTTGATCATAGCTTTTCTTCCAAGGAGCAAGCATCTTTTAATTTCATGGCTGTGGTCACCATCTGCAGTGATTTGAGAAAAACAAAAAATAAAGTCTGTCCCTGTTTCCATTGTTTCCCCATCTATTTGCCATGAAGTAATGGGACCAGATGCCATGATCATAGTTTTCTGAATATTGAGTTTTAAGCCAGCTTTTTTACTCTCTTCTTTCACTTTCATCAAGAGGCTCTTTTAGTTCTTCTCTTTCTGACATAAGGGCGGTGTCACTCAGGTTGGTAGAATTCATTTCCTTGTGGTTGTAGAACTGAGAGTTCAGTTTCCTGTTGACTGTCAGGTAAAAGACCCTGAACTCTGAGAGGCAGCCTGCAGTTTCTATAGGCTCTCCACAGGTTTTTTCTAACATGATCACTCACTTCATTAAGCTGGCAATTAGAATGTCTAGTAAAGATCTGCTAGTAAGACAGAGTCACATATAGTGTAATATAGTTATGGGAGTGCCATCTATTCACTTTTACCATATTCTGTTAGTTAGAAACAAATCACATATCCTGTCTACACTCAAGGGAAGGGAATGACATGAAGGCGTGAACACTAAACACCAAGAATATTATAAAAAGGACCACCTTAGACTCTCTCTACCTTAGCCTGTATCTAGTATCAAATTATTATAATATGTAAATATTTCCTATTTAGGCTAGTATTTAGATAATATTTTGTAAATATATTAAGTGTATTTAAGGATTATGTGTAGTCAAGTTTGAAATTTTACATTCAATTACCAGATCAAGTTTATTCAAATCTTTTCTATACTTTTTTGCTTGATCTATGAGTTTTTGAGAGGTTCTATAAAGGTGTTTAATTATTATTGTCAATTTACAAAGTTATCATGGTGACTTTTTTTTTGCTTGGTAAGTACTTTTGAGGTCATGTGGTAAAATATATAGAGGCTGCTGTATCTTCGTGGTGAGATTATTCCTTTTGTCTGAACTCTCTTGCTCTGTCTCTTTTAATACTCCTACTCCATGCATTTGCTTTTGCCTGGTGTTAATATTACTACACTAGGTTTTTTATTCTTTTTTGTTACAAGAAAATATGGGTATATTAATTTATTAGAAATTTTATTTCAGTTGTTTTTTTAATCAAAGGTATATATATTATTCAGTGAGTCAAATAGTTCCACCACACTTATTTTGAAACTTTACAGTTCCCCCAATGTCCCCACTATCCACATACACTATTTTATGGGTTCAAGAGGCAAACCTTTTCAATTATTTATTATTCAGTGACATCCTCATAATACTACGTCTTGATATTTTTTAATCATAAAAATGAAAATATTTCCCTTCACAAACACAACCACACACCCCATCCCCACCAGCAGAATACAACTTAGTTCCACTTTTCCTAATACAGCTAGACCATAATATTCCTTGAATCGATAATTAATGCCTACATTATTCTGATAATGTAAATGCCGCTTATAACTGAGATATATATTGTGCTATCGGGAGCTTTCCTTATTTGGGACTGCTTTTAATTTTTCCTTTCCTTTTTTTTTTTTTTAAGGAGAGCCTGTTTATAAGCACACCACTTACTTACAAATGTAAGTTATTATGACAACTGTTTTTAATTGCTATACCCTCCTTGATGTTCTCATGGCCTAATAAATAGCTCAACCATAGCATTGATAATATTGTAACATTATTATATAATAAAACATGAACTCCTTGAGACATGGGCTGTGTCTTGTTCATGGAGATATGTCTCCCCTGCATCCTACTTCCCTCAATACCTAATCAACTGGCACTTATTTAATTCCATTTTTGTTGAAAAGGAGGCAAAAATTTTTGCTTTTATCAGTTGGAGACAAGCATAGGGAGAGGAGAATTGAGGGAAACGGTTAGGAAAGAAGTAACACATGAAGTGGAGGACAGAGGAGCCTTGAGTGCTTCAGTCCATGGGGTCGCAGGAGTCAGACACGACTTAGTGACTGAACAACAGCTTTTTGAGAAGAGTACCCTGAATAGCTGCCCTTAATCAAGAGTCATCTATGAGCGGGCATCATTTTAGGTGAGGTGTAGATATTATATCATCCCCATGAGGTAGGTATTATTATCGCCATTTCACAGATGAGAAAAAGATGTCCAGAGTTAAATAATGTGCCCTCCATCTCATGAGCTGAGGTTCAAATCTGATCAATGCTTGTGTTGTTAAGCCATATCACTACACTGAGGGAGTAGCAACCACAGTATCTACAGGCATGTCGATTTTTAAAAATTTGAGTGAAACGAGTCCATTTAAATGAAGAGCAAAGAGTGAGGACTGTAGCAATTTAAAGCTAGAACTTTGGATTTTTTTTTTCACTGCTGCTGCTAAGTTGCTTCAGTCGTGTCCAACTCTGTGCGACCCCATAGACAGCAGCCCACCAGACTCCGCCATCCCTGGGATTCTCCAGGCAAGAACACTGGAGTGGGTTACCATTGCCTTCTTTTTTTTCCATGAGAAGCTGTAATTTTGCCTCCTGAATTGCAAATATTGGTTACTAGTTTTAATTTAAAATGTAAAGACTCGAGATAAAACGTCTTTAAGTAGGCTATCAGTTGGCAAATTTTAATGAACTGCCTTCCCCAAAATAAGTTTTGAGCAGCCAGGGGGCAGCAGGAGGGTGTCACGTGTCATGGAGTTGAAAAGGATAGACTGGAAGGCGAGTCTAGTGCATTCGGCAGTTTTGCAGAGAGCAGACGCAGGAAGCCGGGAGGTCCAGCTATCACGTTGCAGAGCAAAGGCCCACAGAGCCTGGAGGAGGATGAGGTAAGGCCCCACTGTTGGTGCACATTCCGTCTTCTCCAGGCATCCCTCGGGAGGGCACATTCCTCATGGTCAAGTGGCTGAGCTGTTGACTTAAAAGATTCTTAGAATATTCTGTTCAGTACCCCAGTGGGTTTTTCTTGCCTTGGACACAATATCTTAATAACTAGGCAATGCCTCGGACTGTAGGACCTCCATAATAGTGAATAGGAAGACTTTCATAACTCTGGGGCCCTATGCAGAGTTCCTGGGGCCTGGCAAGTCCCTTTAGGTCCTGTATTTGTTGATGTCTTTTTCCCATCCCAGAGAAGAGTGCTGGTCACACCACCAAGTCATGGGCTAACTCTCCATTCTTTCTCATAAATTTTAGCTTCTGCAGAAAATTGGAAAATTGATTCCTGTTCATATAGAATCTTCAGTTTCTTTTTCAATGAAGTATTTTTTTAAGTTACTTATGGTCACCTCTCGGAAATCTAAATAGTCAATAAAGACATCCTTCCATGAATGCAGCATGAATGCAATCTTCCCTGAGATTCTTTAAGGATTTTGGATTATAACCAGAGGAAAGATGATGAGCAATGCAAAGAGACGCTTTCCACATATACAGGTATAAGAAACAGTCAACAGATTGAGATGTGACTGTGAGTTGTGAAAAGAAATGGTCTAGAGGTGATCAACTACTTCTCTCATCAAGGGGCTGGTCACAAAGCCCACCTGGACAGTCAGCTGGCATGTGTATTTCAAAAAAGTTTCTCTCCTTTTTCTAATATCCTCTCTCCCTACCACCCCCACTCAAAAAATGCCCAGCTGAGAATCTCCATGGTAAAAGAAAAGAGAGAGGAAAAAGTCAGCCTCGCTGGACACAAAGCGAAAATTGAAATTGCTCCTAGAAAAGATGTGAAAAGGTCCTTTACTGTTTACTACAATATCATTGTGACTTGGTTGTGTTCTGATAGTCCCCTGGGGAAACGATAACTAGATACAGTGCTTCGTGGAGCAATGCTTCTGTTGTTCCCCTACTGCACAAGGCTTCTCAGAGATGGTGCCCTGGGGCTGTAACCCTCATTCCTTTGGAACATTCACAATCAACACAACAGTGCTTGCAGATAAAGATCCCAGAGATTTTGTGCTACTTTCTCAATGAAAGTAAGTTGAGGCTATGCTAAGTTCCATTGCAGAACAGAGCACAGTATAATACCTTCTTTGATGCATTTATTCTTACCACCATGGGCATGTACCATATGAATAGTCCCCAACATATGCGTGCTCTGGTCTTCTTTAGTTCTCCTCTCAGGCCCTCTCCCATCCCATCTTCCTGTTCTGGTGCATGCCAGACAATAACCAGGCAGCGCTCTGTCCCTACTGCCCCCGTGCATACTCCTACCCCGCTGGCTTACAGCAGCTGCAGCAGCAGTACTTCAATTTTTTTTAATTGGAAGATAAATTGATTTTCAATATTGTGTTGGTTTGTGTCATATATCAACATGAATCAGCCATAGGTATAACATATGTCCCCTCCTTCAGTACTCTTATTGATGACTCTCTTTTATGGATTTCCCTACTCTCAGCTTCAGCTACATTCTCTCTTTTAATCCTCACACTAATCCTGTTGTTCTTACTTTCAACCACTGTTTGTTTGTTTGTTTGTTTTGCGGGGGGGGGGTGTTAATTATTTTTTGTTGAAATATAGTTGACATAATATATAGGTTTCAGGTGTATAACATAGTGATTCAATATTTTTTTTACTCCTTCAACAAATTCACTTTATTTTTTTATATTTCTATTTTTTTTTAATTTTTATTTTATATTTGCTCAGACAGTAAAGAATCTGCCCACAATGTATAAGACCCAGGTTTGAACCCTGGATTGGGAAGATCCCCTGGAGAAGGGAATGACAACCCACTCCAGTATTCTTGCCTGGAGAATGCTGTGGACACACGCCTGGTGAGTTGCAGTCCATGGGGTCACAAAGAGTTGGACATTACTGAGAGACTAACACACACATAGCCAATTAACGATATTGTGATAATTTCAGGTAGACAGTAGAGGTACTCAGCCATATACATATATTCATTCTCCCCTAAACTCCTATCCCACCAAGGCTGCCACATAACATTGAGCAGGGTTCCCTGTGTTATACAGTAGGCCCTTGTTGGTTATCCGCTTTAAATATAGCAGAGTATACATGTTAATCCCAAACTCCCTAACCATCATTCATCCATTCTTCCCTCCTGGCAATAAGTTCATTCTCTAAGTCTGTGGATCATCAAATGATTTTTATACTTCACTTTGTTGATATGGTTTGTCAGAATGACTGATTTACAGATATTGAACCATCTTTGCATCCCTGAAATAAATCCTACTTGATAATGGTATATGATGCTTTTGATGTATTGTTGAAATCAGTTTGTTAAAATTTTGTTAAGGATCTTTTTATCTATATTCATCAGGGATGAATTTCTTTTTTTGTTTGTTTGTGGTGCCTTTGTCTGGTTTTGGTATTAGGGTAACACTGGCTTTATAGAATGAGTTTGGAAATGCTCCTTCTTCACATCTATATGGCAAAGGTTTCATTTTACAGATGAAAAAAATTAAGTCATAGAAGTAAAGGGAACAATTTGTCCAGAATTAAAATTAGTCTAGAATGTAAATACAAGACAATTTAGATTCCAAATCATTGCTCTTTCCATCAGCTTGCACTGGATTATTCACACACTCAGCTTTTCCTTTCTTTTACACATCTCCAGCTCACTCATCAAGCATGTTCTCTTTTTCAGTTAATTTTATTGAAGTATAGTTGATTTACAATGCTGTGTTAATTTCTGCTGTACTGCAAAGCTACTCAGTTATATATACATATATACTTTATAGTTCCTGGTGCTATACAGTAGGATCTTACTTATCTATCTGATATATAATAGCTTGCATCAAGCATGCTGTCTTTTTAAGCCACACTTTCTGTGACCCCTTTCTCTTTGCTCCCTCTTGCCCATTTTCATGTTAAAAAATCTTTTAAACGTGTTAAAAAATTTTTTCCCATTTTTTTCTTGACTTGTTTGATATGTGAAAAAGTTAGTACCTATCAAATGAAACAAAAGTTGTGCTTTTACAAGTAAAAAGTAAATATTATAAGCAACACCACTATTCAAAGATTTAGGGATATCCAAAATTCCTCCAGAATTTCTACAGGAAAGTATATCCATTTTCTCTTTCTCAAATGAAACATTTTTTTTTTCCTTAACTATCAGCAGTAAACAGTGCTATTTTCAGTTTGATCTAGTTTTCACTCTAAAATTGGAATGTTTGGAGTTGAAGAGACTTTTCCAGGCTGACCTGGGAACCAAACACAAAACATGCTATGGAAAGTCAGGAAAAGGAAGCTCTGATTAAGTCAGGACAACAGTCTCCCCTCTCCCATAATCTTATTCATCAAAGGCTTGTGGGTTATTTTTTTCACAAGGGTAATTATCTAAATGTGTTTATCCTCTTACACCATTCAGTTGCCTGCCTGCTTGATCAATGAATGCATTATTCATATTCCTTCTCTTAGTTTCTTGTTCTTCCTCATAATTTCAGTCTCACTGTCAATTGTTCACATAGCATAAACTGGGTACATGACGTTATTGGTAATTGAGAGATGAGATGAGATCCAGGATTTTACTTCTTGTATCTTGACTCATTCCTTAGTTTAGTGTCAGGAAGACATGCTTTGGTGTCCTTAGAAACTACATTTTTTACCCTAAATATATTTTTATAAAAGTCTCATTTATTTATAAATTCAGTGTCTACCTTTTGGGCCCTTTCTGTGGTGCCCCAAATGGTGCTTGCTCAAAAATAGAGTCCTGACCTAGGATTTATGAAAACTGGATCTGATTCTGTGTTAAGACCATTTGTGTGACCTTGGGCAATAAAGTAATTCTGTAATCCTCCCTACGAATGAGACACAGTCACTTTCCTCAAAGAGAACTTGGCACTGTGAACTTTCACTTGTTTCAGCCCCTGCCCTCATAGTAAAACAGCTTATACTTTATGTGGGGAGATTAAATGCACACACAC
The DNA here is from genome assembly GCF_000754665.1 of Bison bison bison. Classification (NCBI taxonomy): domain Eukaryota; kingdom Metazoa; phylum Chordata; class Mammalia; order Artiodactyla; family Bovidae; genus Bison; species Bison bison. The sequence continues at coordinate 9,251,454 of NW_011494903.1, forward strand.
AAAAAAACAGAGGACAAGTCAGTGCAAACTATAATCAAATAAATGTCATGTATCTAAGTTCAGTTCAGTTCAGTCGCTCAGTCGTGTCCAACTTTTTGCAACCCCATGGACCACAGCACACCAGGCCTCCTGGTCCATTACCAACTCCTGGAGTTCACCCAAACTCATGTCCATTGAGTCAGTGATGCCATCCAACCATCTCATCCTCTGTCATCCCCTTCTCCTCCTGCCTTCAATCTTTCTCAGCATCAGGGTCTTTTCCAATGAGTCAGTTCTTCATATCGGGTAGCCAAAGTACTGGAGTTTCAGCTTTAGCATCAGTCCTTCCAATGAACACTCAGGACTGATCTCATTAAGGATGGACTAGTTGGATCTCCTTGCAGTCCAAGGGACTCTCAAGGTTCGTCTCCAACGCCACAGTTCAAAAGCATCAATTCTTCGGCACTCAGCTTTCTTTATAGTCTAACTCTCACATCCATACATGACTACTGGAAAAA
>NW_011494903.1:9252050-9253622 GCF_000754665.1 Bison bison bison
GATGGACCTTTGTTGGCAATGTAATGTCTCTGCTTTTTAATATGCTGTCTAAGTTGGTCATAACTTTCCTTCCAAGGAGTAAGCATCTTTTAATTTCATGGCTGCAGTCACCATCTGCAGTGATTTTGGAGCCCCAAAAAATAAAGTCTGCCACTATTTCCACTGTTTACCCATCTATTTGCCATGAAGTGATGGGACCAGATGTCATGATCTTAGTTTTCTGAATGTTGAGTTTTAAGCCAACTTTTCACTCTCCTTTTTCACTTTCATCAAGAGGCTCTTTAGTTCTTCTTCACTTTCTGCCATAAGGGTGGTGTCATCTGCATATCTGAGGTTATTGATATTTCTCCCAGGAATCTTGATTCCAGCTTGTTCTTCATCCAGCCCAGCGTTTTCTTGTATCTAAAGTGAAAGTGAAGTTGCTCAGTCGTGTCCAACTCTTTGTGACCCCATGGACTGTAGCCTACCAGGCTCCTCTGTCCATGGGATTTTCCAGGCAACAGTACTGGAGTGGATTGCCATTTCCTTCTCCAGGGGATCTTCCTGACCCAGGGACTGAACCCAGGTCTCCCACATTGTAGACAGACATTTTACCAAAATGCTTTCAAAAGTCAGAAAATGGATATTTATGTAGACAAACATTGTTGGCAACGATTTAATGGAGCAGAAGTGATTCAGATGAGTCATGGATAGGTGTATTAGTCTGCTCCAGCCATCATAACGAAGCACCATATATACTGGGTAGCTTAAACAACAGGAATTTATTTCTCACAAATCCAGAAGCTAGATCAAGGTGCTGGCTGATTTAGTTCCTGATAAAGGCAATCTTCCTAGCTTGTAGCTTTCTCAATGTGTGCTTACATGACCTTTGCTGGGTGCTTGAGCAAGAATGGAAAGAGAGAGCAAGTTCTCTGTTGTTACTTCTTATAAGGACTAATCCAATGGGATTATGACCTTTATGAGCTTGTTTAACCTTAATCACAGACATCCTGGAATGTGAAGTCAAATGGGACTTAGAAAGCATCACTACAAACAAAGCTAGTGCAGGTGATGAAATTCCAGTTGAGCTATTCCAAATCCTGAAAGATGATGCTGTGAAAGTGCTGCACTCAATATGCCAGCAAATTTGGAAAACTCAGCAGTGGCCACAGGACTGGAAAAGGTCAGTTTTCATTCCAATCCCAAAGAAAGGCAATGTCAAAGAATGCTCAAACTACCACACAATTGCACTCATCTCACACGCTAGTAAAGTAATGCTCAAAATTCTCCAAGCCAGGCTTCAGCAATATGTGAACCGTGAACTTCCTGATGTTCAAGCTGGTTTTAGAAAAGGCAGAGGAACCAGAGATCAAATTGCCAACATCTGCTGGATCATCAAAAAAGCAAGAGAGTTCCAGAAAAACATCTATTTCTGCTTTATTGAGTATGCCAAAGCCTTTGACTGTGTGGATCACAATAAACTGTGGAAAATTCTGAAAGAGATGGGAATACCAGACCACCTGATCTGCCTCTTGAGAAATTTGTATGCAGGTCAAGAAGCAACAGTTAGAACTGGACATGGAACAACAGATT
>NW_011494903.1:9253722-9257212 GCF_000754665.1 Bison bison bison
AAATATCAATAACCTCAGATATGCAGATGACACCACTCTTATGGCAGAAAGTGAAGAGGAACTAAAAAGCCTCTTGATGAAAGTGAAAGTGGAGAGTGAAAAAGTTGGCTTAAAGCTCAACATTCAGAAAACGAAGATCATGGCACCCAGTCCCATCACTTCATGGGAAATATATGGGGAAACAGTGGAAACAGTGTCAGACTTTATTTTTCTGGGCTCCAAAATCACTACAGATGGTGACTGCAGCCATGAAATTAAAAGACGCTTACTCCTTAGAAGGAAAGTTATGACCAACCTAGATAGCATATTCAAAAGCAGAGACATTACTTTGCCAACAAAGGTCCATCTAGTCAAGGCTATGGTTTTTCCAGTGGTCATGTATGGATGTGAGAGTTGGACTGTGAAGAAGGCTGAGCGCCGAAGAATTGATGCTTTTGAAGTGTGATGTTGGAGAAGACTCTTGAGAGTCCCTTGGACTGCAAGGAGATCCAACCTGTCCATTCTGAAGGAGATCAGCCCTGGGATTTCTTTGGAAGGAATGATGCTGAAGCTGAAACTCCAGTACTTTGGCCACCTCATGTGAAGAGTTGACTCATTGGAGAAGACTCTGATGCTGGGAGGGATTGGGGGCAGGAGGAGAAGCGGACGACCGAGGATGAGATGGCTGGATGGCATCACTGACTCGATGGACGTGAGTCTGAGTGAACTCCGGGAGTTGGTGATAGACAGGGAGGCTTGGCGTGCTGCGATTTATGGGGTCACAAAGAGTCGGACACGACTGAGTGACTGATCTGATCTGATCTGATCTGATATCCAAATATAGCCACACTTCATACTAGGGCTTCAACATATGAATCTGGCAGGGGGTCACAAACATTCATTCCATAGCAGTAGGATATGACCAAAGAATGTGGGGAAAAGTGATTTGAACCAAGAAAAATAAGGAGTTAAGGAAAGCATATATATATATATATATGACAATTTTTAGAGTTTGATTATAGTTTGCACTGACTCTGTTTTTTGGTATGTGCATTTAATCTCCCCACATAAAGTATGGCATTAATTATTTCTAAACAAATACTTATTGAGCACCTGCTTGGGACCATGCACTGTTCCTGGCATATGAGCCACCCTCATGGAGTTATTTCCAGCAAGTGGCAACACACATAAACATAATAAGGCAGTTATTTAGAAATGTTATCATATGTGAATACTATGAAGCCAAGAAGAACGTTAAGCCAGAGGTGGGGGTCAAGGGTAGACATGGTGAAGGGGAGAGTTGAGAAGCTTAATTAGGGTAGGCAACCTAGGCTTCGTGAAAAGAAGAGAACTGAGCGAAGACGAGGCTGATAGTGAAGTGCGTAAGTCAAGGGAAGTGTTCCAGACAGAGGGAAGATAAAATGAAAGCCTAAAAAGCAGACAATTCTTGACATTCAAGAAAGAATGAAGACGCCAGTATGGCTGGAGGGGAGTGAGTAAGGGCAGGGTGTAAGAAGGTCAGAGGGGGTCTCAGCCACTGAAAGGACTGCAAGCCAATGCAGGGTTTGAACCAGCAAGATCCAGCTCTTTCAAGGCTCACTGTAGCTGATGCACCTAGAGTTAGGAGTTGGGAGGCCATTAATTGTTTATTGTAATAAACCAGACTGGACATGACGGTGCTTCAGACCAAGGTGGTAGCAAGGTCGTGGGAGCAGTGATCTGATTCTGGATGTATGTTGACAGTGGAGCCAAGAGAACTGGCTGTGATTTTGACTATGATGTTTACATATGGCACTAGATTCATCTCCCTGTGGTCAGAACACTTCCACCTCCCTACTCCCACCCCACTGCTGTTACTTTGCAAGTGGGAAATGCAGGACTCAGAGAACCTCACTGAGTTATCAGAGATCTTTGTTAAAGGATTAAGAACCAAAATCATTTCTGTTTGCAATATTAATACACATATAAGTTCATCTTACATTGGTTTAGTGTTCTCTGTACTGTTAAATATGAAAGATCCTTGATCACTTCTTGAAAAAGTGCAGCTCAACTCTCCCTCTTTCCCTTTTTTCATTTATTTTTCTCCCAAGCAGTTGCCAATATCTCCCATGTACTTGTATATTTATTGTCTATCTCCCACACTAGAATATAAGCAGCAGTTTTTCTCACTTGTTCATTGCTGTATCTCTCCAGCCTAGAAAAGTGCCTGGTAGATGTAAATTGGCATTGAATGAATGTGCTCATGCTTGACTGTGTGGAATAAGGAAGGAGCAGGGGTGGAGAAGAGAATGAAAGAAGAGAGGAGGGGAAGGAGAGGAGGAGGAGAAAGAAAAGGAAATTAAATGACAAAGCTGCTTTAGAAGCACACATGCCTCAGTACTAAGAGACTCAGGAAATTGGTGTCTCAGTGGTAAAAAACCCGCCTGTGAATGCAGGAGACTCATGACATGGCGTTCAATCCCTGAGTCAGGAAGATCTGCTGGAGAAGGAAATGGCAACTCTTTCCAGTATTCTTTCCTGGGAAATCCCATGGACAAAGGCACTAGGTGGGCTACAGTTCATGGTATTGCAGAGTCGAGAACACTACTGCTCACACACACACAGGAGATTCAGACTCTCCAGCTTTTTAGGTCTCGTGTATCCACACACATATACACAAGCAAATAATAGAGTTAAAATTTAAATGTAATAAAAAATACATGAGAGAATCATTAGTTTTTAAAAACAAAATTCAGGGACTTCCCTGGTGGTCCAGTAGCTAAGACTCTGCTTTCCCAATGCAGGGGGTCCAGGTTTGATCCCTGGTCAGGGAACTAGACCCCACATGCCACAACTAAAAATTCTTGCATGCTGCAACAAAAACAGACGATCTCACATGCCACATTAAGCCCCAGCACAACCAAATAAATAGCTTTTTTTTTTTTTTTAAGTTAGGGTGATAAGCCTTCAAGAAAAAAAAAGTCTTTAAAAAAAATCAACATTTTATGTATTCTTTTCCCACAAATGATATTGAGCCTGCACACATTTTCTTTACTCAAGATTTGAAAGCCTGCCAACTTCTACTGGGAAGGAGAGGAAAGCTATGGTAAGAGTGGCAAAGCTATGACATAGATTGTTTTTAATGAGTATTGAGCAAATAAGTAAGTGACAACATTCTTCCCAATAATGCTACACTTGTGGTTTATAATTCTAAAGCCCCTCACAGAAGAAAATGTGCTACATGCTTATGTATAAACTGAAAAAGAGCTGAAATTTCAGGTCACAAGGTCACAACTCTGAAAGCTGGCCTTTCCAACCCATGGCGTCTAATTAATCAAAATGCAGTATGGCCAGGAGGCATGGGAGTGATTTTCTGCTACTGAATCAGCATCACTGTCTCCTGCAACTCTTCCCAGATCTGGACACGGGTTGAATTGTTTGATAACCTACTCTTGGAAACAATGAGTAAATATTTTCAATTAAACTATATTTCAGTTCACCACTTACAAATCATTTTTTTTATGTATTTTAC
>NW_011494903.1:9257432-9264342 GCF_000754665.1 Bison bison bison
TGCAGCAACCAACCCCTGGGATTCTGGCTTCTCACTGGGCTCAGCCAATGCGGACCTGGGAGGAGGGGGTGGGCAACAGAGAGTGCGCCCTTCGTCTTTATTTCTCCTGCTCCCTTCCTACCAGATCTCAGCGAATGAGCTCTGTCCCTCTAGCCAACATACTTCCTTTCCAGTGAGTGTTAGTGTTGGTCACTCAGTAGTGCCCGATTCTGTGTGACCCCATGGATTATGGCCCACCAGACTCCTGTGTCCATGGAATTCTCCAAGCACGAATACTACAGTGGGTTGCCATTCTCTTCTCCAGCAGATCTTTCCAACCCAGGGATAGAGTCCAGGTCTCCTGCATTGCAGATGTATTCCTTACCCTCTGAATCATCCTCTGTATTCCAGACACGGCCCCTTCCCTCTCTCCTTCTGTCCTAGAGATGGTAACATGTCAATAGCCCCAAATATCACAGTTGTTTTCCTTGAACTTGGCTCTTGCTTTGTAAATCGTCCTTTTATTGAACTCTCCTCAAATCACCTGATTGGAATGTGTCCTCTATTTCCTGCTAAGGGCTTCCCTGGTGGCTCAGTGGTAAAGAATCTGCCGGCAATGCGGGAGACCTGGGTTCTGTCCCTGGGTAGGGAAGATCCCCTGGAGAATGGAATGGCAACCCACTCCAATATTCTTGCCTGGAGCATTCCATGGACAGACCATGGGGTCATAAAAAGTTGGACATGACTAAGTGACTTAACACTTTCACTTTTCTGTTTCCTGCTAAAAACCCAGTAACACACACACTCAATAAATAAGAGTAGGACCTGCACCCAGGTCTGTTAACTCCCAAACCAGGCCTCTTAACCGGCTCACAGTCAAGGCTATTAGGTGGTGAACCTGACTGCCCCTTTCATCTTTTAACAATACCTCATCTGCAAACACAGATCCTGTTTCAGCCCTGGGGTTTGGATGCAGGATGAGGCTAGTAGAAACTCAGAAGGAACTGATTATTCTGGAGGAAACACCATTCCCATTCTGTTTCAGGTCAGGGGTGCAAATCAGCCTCACCTGAGATGCCCAGGAGGGAAGGATTTCAAAGCCTTAGGCTTTTGCTCTTTCACTACGCCAGCCAAGCCCATAAAACTATGCTCTTCCCTATATGAGGCAAAAGCAAGTAAGACAATTTAATCTGCCTCTGAGGAATCAGAAAGATGTTAGGATTCTACAGTAGCAGCTGTCAGACACAAAATGATCTTCTGGTAAACCAGGTATGCAAGCACAGCCCTGTGCTGTGACAGAGTCAAGCTCAGCACTGAAGGAGGACACTGAACATGTTCACGCCTGACAGGAGTTTCATTCCTTGATAAGCATGCCTGTAGTGTCAGGTTCGGAGAAGACAATGGCACCCCACTCCAGTACTCTTGTCTGGAAAATCCCATGGACGGAGCCTGGTGGGCTGCAGTCCATGGGGTTGCTAAGAGTGGGACACGACTGAGCGACTTCACTTTCACTTTTCACTTTCATGCATTGGAGAAGGAAATGGCAACCCACTCCAGTGTTCTTGTCTGGAGAATCCCAGGGACAGGGGAGCCTGGTGGGCTGCTGTCTATGGGGTCGCACAGTCGGACACAACTGAAGTGACTTAGCAGCAGCAGTAGCAGCGTGTCAGGTTGGACAGAGAAAGAGCATTACTCTAGACACCTACGTCTTCTCAAGCGACTATTTAGATGACAGTTTAGATATACTAAGGACTGTTGACTGTGGCCTTTAATTCTGGTTAACAGGCTTGATTTTACTTGAACCATGTAAAATTTCTTTGTCAAAACATGTTTTTGTTTGTTTTATTTTTTTCCCTCTTTAGACAAAGGCCCCAAGTTAAACGTGCTTGATTGAGACCACTGAAGTGTTAAATGTTTGTCACTGTGAGAAAGAGCCTACACATTTGGGTCCTTCTATTTCCCGAGACATGCCCTTGAGCTCTCCTCACGGCCTGCAGAAATTTAAAGATAAAATTCCACATAGAACATTTTGCTCTCTTCCAGGGAGTGAAATGAGAACACCAGGGGGAAGGGAAAGCAGCTTTGGCCAGGGAGGAGCCCTATGAGGGTCAGAGTTGAGAAAAACCTCAGTTCATCAGTGCTGTTGCTATAGATTTAAAATATATAGCTATGCAGGGTTTTGGCTGATTTCCCAGTGGCATATACACTCCAAATTCCTAGTTCATCTATCAAGAGCTGTACATTATTTAATGTTGCTTAAGACAAGCAGGGTGCTGCCAATACATCCTTCCCTTCAGGGAGTGCTTTTCTCCCTGAATGTTTTCATCTTGGCTTGTTGGAGGCAAAGGCCATAAGAACGAATCAAGTGCTTTGCTCTGGTTGTCACCACGCCCTGACTGCTTCTCCTTATTCTATACCTCATAACATATAGAAACGAGTCTTTTTATTCATTCTTTCTCTTACTAAGCCTTTAAGGATTATATTTGTTCCAAATACTCAGCTTAGAGGACTTCGGCAATTGGGAGAGGTCAACAAGTCAACACAAGACTATAATCCAAGCTGATTATTGCTGAGAGATTTAGAACAACATGTTTTGGGGTTATTTTTCAACAATCTTGTCTACAACTAAATTATTAACTCATCTTTGTGATCTTGCCTTCTTATACTCTTCACAGTGTCCCCAATATAAAGATGTCTCCTTTAGCTCAGTCCTCTCCAGAAAAGAGCATTATCCTCTATTCTTTCTAATGAATGGGCCTAGAAAGTCTAAGTGTATCTTACACAAAGCTGTTTGCTCTATCATAGTTCCATTATAGGCTTCCCTGGTAGCTCAACTAATAAAGAATCTGCCTGCAATGCAGGAGCTGCTGCTGCTAAGTCACTTCAGTCATGTCCGACTCTTTGCGACCCCATGGACTGTAGCCCACCAGGCTCCTCTGTCCATGGAATTTTCCAGGCAAGAGTACTGGAGTGGGGTGCCATTGCCTTCTCCTCAGTTTACTCTAGCATTAAGTAAACTTCTTTCTGGATGTACTTGTTCACCTTAGTTCATCCTTCTAATAAGCCTGTTGATCTGGTCTTCCCTATTGCCAGCATCTCCACCTTCTACAAAATGGGTGGTCTTTTTCTTCATTCCACCTTGTGGAGAAGACAATTTAAAGGGCCACAGGAAGTTGTTTGCTTCTTTGAAACCTTTTCCAACGGTATAGATCTCATGAATCAGATCCTCCATGCAGATGATTCCATATTTCCCAAGAGGCAGGAGACCCCAGTTCAATTCCTGGGTTGGGAAGTTCCCCTGGAGAAGGGATAGGCTACCCACTCCAGTATTCTTGTCTGGAAAATCCCCAAGGACAGAGGAGTCTGGTGGACTATAGTCCACGAGGTCACAAAGAGTCAGACATGACTGAACAACACAGCACAGTTCCATTATAGTTGCTGTTTCATAAAGATCATTAGGAGATTTTGACTCTCTTCTCCAAGGCACCATGCCATTCCAAATAATAGCTAAGAAGCACAAAGGCTTTTGTGCCATGCAATTCATTCAAGAGGAGGGGAGGACTTTTCTCTTGAAGGATTTTATGTAGAATATTGAAGATGTGAACTCAGTCATTGGCCCCTAGGCAAGGGGTTCTTTCAAAACAGGAAGGACTGGCAGCTAAATGTTCTCTTAGTTAAATCCTCTGAAAGTACAAACACAGGAATTCCACTTGCTTATCAATTTACTTATCTCCAACGCCTCTGACAGATAAAAGAGGTGATCTCACATTGTTGATTGAGATGGGTAACTCAAGCTCTCTTGCAACAAGGCTTTATTTGGAATATGTTAGAGGAAAGAAAAGGCAAAGTCAGTGGTTTAGAACAATTATGGAGAAACCACCAATGAAGCTGGCATTTCTTTATTAAAGAGTGGCTTCGAATGGGCCAGAGATTAATTGACTGGAAGGAGGAATGGCCTCGTCAGCTTTCACTCTGATGTCATAAAGCTACTGTTGCTTGCTTCTTCCTCTGTCAAACAAAGGGACTCCAAGCTCTTGGCAGGTCCACTTTTTTATTCTCACCACCAAAAGCCCTCATGCATTTAAACATCAAGACCTCTGAAAAGGGACCTCAGCGCTGCTAAACCAGGAAGGACCAGGAAGAGGGAGAGCAAACAGACGCTTATCTGCAGGATCAGAGGAACAAATTGCTCCCTGGTCTGTACCTGAGTGTGCAGCTGAGCCAGGCACCGCGAGGACTCTGTCTGGCAAGAGGCCACAGTGCAGCCCTCTGTGGAGCCCTGCACCCTGAAAGAGTTCATTCACTCCACATGGGTGAGCAATTTCCTCCCAAGTGGCTACTCACCAATGGCAAACTCAATTACGGGCAAGATTGATGGGTCTGCCCAGCCTGTGGAATCTACCTTAGTCCTCTTCTGTTCTTTGAAGAAAAATCTTCACACACAACAGTTGAAGCTCTGGGACAAATCTCATGTCGAATAATGGAATAATTCCTCTAAACGGAAGAAAAAGGGAAACAAAGAGGCAAACCACAATAAAGATTGCAGAAAGTGACTCAGGAAGCACTGACTCCCACATCTCCCTCCTACATACACACACACACACACACACACACACCAGAAGGGCAATAACTCCTAGGGCCAAGAGTTGAAGACCCTTTCTTACCAGTGTGGGAAAAGCCATCCACTCTGCCCACGGGAATGCCCTGAGCTCTGTGTTCTTTCTCTGTCTTCCTAGCAGGATTTCTGCTGCCTGGATCTGAAGCTAAGGGGTTTTTTGCTTTTATCTGATTTCACCTAGAATAACTTCTTGGTAAAGCTGAGGAGCAACCCCACATCCAAGGAGCGGTAGCTGCACGGGCACAAGAGGGCCTAGAGGAGCTACTCCACTTTCAAGGTCAGGAGGGGCGGCGGTGAGGAGATATCCCTCGTCCAAGGTAAGGAGCAGCTGTGAAGAGATACCCCATGCCCAAGGTAAGAGAAACCCAAGTAAAATGGTAGGTATTGTAAGAGGGCATCAGAGGGCAGACACACTGAAACCATAATCACAGAAAACTAGTTAATCTAATCACATGGACCACAGCCTTGTCCAACTCAATGAACTAAGCCATGCCATGTGGGGCCACCCAAGACTGGTGGGTCATAGTGGAGAGGTCTGACAGAATGTGGTCCACTGGAGAAGGGAATGACAAACCACTTCAGTATTCTTGCCTTGAGAACCCCATGAACAGTATGAAAAGGCAAAATGATAGGATACTGAAAGAGGAACTCCCCAGGTTGGTAGGTGCCCAATATGCTATCAGTGGAGAAATAACTCCAGGAAGAATGAAGGGATGGAGCCAAAGCAAAAACAGCACCCAGTTGTGGACGTGACTGGTGATAGAAGCAAAGTCCAATGCTGTAAAGAGCAATATTGCATAGGAACCTGGAATGTTAGGTCCATGAGTCAAGGCAAATTAGAAGTGGTCAAACAGGAGATGGCAAGAGTGAACATCAACCTTCTAGGACTCAGCAAACTAAAATGGACTGGAATGGGTGAATTTAACTCAGATGACCATTATATCTACTACTGTGGGCAGGAATCCCTTAGAAGAAATGGAGTAGCCATCATAGTAAACAAAAGAGTCCTAAATGCAGTACTTGGATTCAATCTCAAAAACGACAGAATGATCTCTGTTTGTTTCCAAGGCAAACCATTCAATATCACAGTAATCCAAGTCTATGCCCCAACCAGTAATGCTAAAGAAGCTGAAGTTGAATGGTTCTATGAACACCTACAAGACCTTTTAGAACTAACACCCAAAAAAGATGTCCTTTTCATTACAGGTGACTGGAATGCAAAAGTAGGAAGTTAAGAAACACCTGGAGTAACAGGCAAATTTGGCCTTGGAATACAGAATGAAGCAGGGCAAAGGCTAATAGAGTTTTGCCAAGAGAATGTACTGGTCATAGCAAACACCCTCTTCCAACAACACAAGAGAAGACTCTACACATGGACATCAACAGATGGTCAACACTGAAATCAGATTGATTATATTCTTTGCAGCCAAAGATGGAGAAGCTCTATACAATCAGCAAAAATAAGACCAGAAACTGCCTGTGGCTCAGATCATGAACTCCTTATTGCCAAATGCAGACTTAAATTAAAGAAAGTAGGGAAAACCACTAGACCATTCAGGTATGACCTAAATCAAATTCCTCATGATTATACAGTAGAAGTGAGAAATAGATTTAAGGGACTAGATCTGATACATAGAGTGCCTGATGAACTATGGACAGAGGTTCATAACATTGTACAGGAGACAGGAATCAAGACCATCCCCATGGAAAAGAAATGCAAAAAAGCAAAATGGCTGTCGGGGGAGGGCTTACAAATAGCTGTGAAAAGAAGCAAAAGAGAAAAGGAAAGATAAAGCATCTGAATGCAGAGTTTCAAAGAATAGTAAGGACATATAAAAAAGCCTTCCTCAGTGATCAATGCAAAGAAATAGAGGAAAACAATAGAATGGGAAAGACTAGAGATCTCTTCAAGAAAATTAGAGATACCAAGGGAACATTTCATGCAAAGATGGGCTCGATAAAGGGCAGATATGGTATGGACCTAACAGAAGTAGAAGATACTAAGAACAGGTGGCAAGAATACACAGAAGAACTGTACAAAAAGATCTTCATGACCAAGATAATCACGATGGTATGATCACTCACCTAGAGCCAGACATCCTGGAATGTGAAGTCAAATGGGCCTTAGAAAGCATCACTACAAACAAAGCTAGTGCAGGTGATGGAATTCCAGTCAAGCTATTTCAAACCCTGAAAGATGATGCTGTGAAAGTGCTGCACTCAATATGCCAACAAATTTGGAAAACTCAGCAGTGGCCACAGGACTGGAAAAGGTCAGTTTTCATTCCAGTCCCAAAGAAAGGCAATGCCAAA
>NW_011494903.1:9264543-9267673 GCF_000754665.1 Bison bison bison
AGTACATCATGAGAAGCGCTGGACTGGAAGAAGCACAAGCTGGAATCAAGATTGCCGGGAGAAATATCAATAATCTCAGATATGCAGATGACACCACCCTTATGGCAGAAAGTGAAGAGGAACTAAAAAGCTTCTTGATGAAAGTGAAAGAGGAGTGTGGAAAAGTTGGCTTAAAGCTCAACATTCAGAAAATGAAGATCATGGCATCTGGCCCCATCACTTCATGGGAAATAGATGGGGAAACAGTGGAAACAGTGTCAGACTTTATTTTGGGGGGCTCCAAAATCACTGCAGATGGTGATTGCAGCCATGAAATTAAAAGACGCTTACTCCTTGGAGGGAAAGTTATGACCAACCTAGATAGCATATTGAAAAGCAGAGATATTACTTTGCCAACAAAGGTCCATCTAATCAAGGCTATGGATTTTCCTGTGGTCATGTATGGATGTGAGAGTTGGACTGTGAAGAAAGCTGAGTGCCGAAGAATTGATGCTTTTGAACTGTGGTGTTGGAGAAGACTCTTGAGAGTCCCTTGGACTGCAAGGAGATCCAACCAGTCCATTCTAAAGGAGATCAATCCTGGGTGTCCTTTGGAAGGAATAATGCTAAAGCTGAAACTCCAGTACTTTGGCCACCTCATGTGAAGAGTTGACTCATTGGAAAAGACTCTGATGCTGGGAGGGATTGGGGGCAGGAGGAGAAGGGGACGACAGAGGATGAGATGGCTGGATGGCATCACTGACTTGATGGACATGAGTTTGAGTGAACTCTGGGAGTTGGTGATGGACAGGGAGGCCTGGCGTGCTGCAATTCATGGGGTCACAAAGAGTCGGACATGACTGAGTGACTGAACTGAACTGAAGGCTGTATTGGACCTGAAGCCTCCTGAATTTCGCCTACTAGCTTTTTTCTTCCAGAGACAGCTAACATAATTTATGGGTCCCGATGTAAAGTGAGTTCCTTGTCCACAAAAGCAGAAAAAAAAGGTGTTTCTTCTGTGGTCTCTCTCTCATTCTGTTAAGGTGGGTTTATTTCTTTTTTATTGGCATATGCAACCCTGCAGTTTGAGGTGAATAGAGAGCTGCATAGGTGTCTAGAGCCTCGTCCCACAATATGGGTTGCATATGCTGACCCTAAACCTCTCTCTACCACATCCATGCGCCCACCAGAGGTAGAAGACAGAAGCAATAACTGGGCCATCCTAGGGAGTGGGAGGCCCCAAACTCGTCCAACAGAGGTGGCAGGAGATAGGAGCACAAGTAAATTAAGGCTCCAAGCCCCCTGTGCAGGCTCCATGGTCCCACTGGACTTCACTTACAAAACACAAATTATAACAGAAAATTAAGAGTTTCAAGATGGTGACCACATGTGGAGAAAAGGGAACCTGCTTACACTGTTGGTGGGGATGCAAACTAGTACAGCCACTAAGGAGAACAGTGTGGAGGTTCCTTAAAAAACTGGAAATAGAACTGTCATACGACCCAGAAATCCCACTGTTGGGCATACACACTGAGGAAACGAGAATTGAAAGAGACACATGTACCCCAGTGTTTATCACAGCACTCTTTACAATAGCCAGGACATGGAAGCAACCTAGATGTCCACTGGCAGACGAATGGATAAGAAAGCTGTGGTACATATACACAATGGAGTATTACTCAGCTGTTTAAAAGTATGCATGTGAAGTGGATGAAACTGGAGCCTATTATACAGAATGAAGTAAGTCAGAAAGAAAAACACCAATACAGTATATTAATGCATATGCATGCAATTTAGAAAGATGGTAACAATGACCCTGTATGTGAGACAGCAAAAGAGACACAGATATAAAGAACAGTCTTTTGGACTCTGTGGGAGAAGGCAAGGGTGGGATGATTTGAGAGAATAGCATTGAAACATGTATGTTATCATATGTGAAATAGATCACCAGTCCAGGTTCAATGCATGAGACAGGGTGCTCAGGGCTGGTGCACTGGGATGACACTGAGGGATGTGATGGGGAGGGAGGTGGGAGGAGGGTTCAGGATGGGAAACACATGTACAGCCATGGCTGACTCATGTCAATGTATGGCAAAAACCACTACAATATTGTAAAAGAATTAGCCTCCAATTAAAACAAATTAATTAATTTTAAAAAATAAAATGAAAATGCCTAACCAAAACCCTCTGGGGAGCTTGAGGTTGTTTAGAGCATGAGGCACCCATCTCCTTGCGTGGCCCTGCTCCAAACTCCAACGTTTCGATTAGTTTGGCCTCGTGTGCCTCAAACACACACACTTGGGCTACCATCATGACCTCATCTAATCCTAACTATGTCCCCAGAGCCTCTCCTCCTAACACCATCACTTTGTGGAGTTGAGTTTCAATATAAGAATCTTAGCAGGACAGAAACATTCAGTCTGTAGCAACTCGGAATCTAAAATAGTCAAATAGTTTCAAGGAATCTAAAATAGTCAAACTCATAGAAACAATAAAATGCAGGTTTCAAGGAGGAGGAAATTGGGAGCTGCTCAAGGGTAAACAAATTTCAGTTATTTTATACAATTTTTGTTGTAATAAAAATTAAAGCCCAGAAAGAAAGAAAAAAAAGATGGTGACCACAGAGCAGTAAACTCCAAGCCAGAGCCCATGTGTGGACGCAGGACCTTGCGTAACTTCACTGGGCACCAACTCACGAAGCCAGCCCTGTTTCCTTCGAAAATGGGAAATATAGATGTGAAGCTAAAAATTACAAGCTTCTCTAAACATATGGATTTAGATAAACAGAGGGTACATGCACTCATGTGTGTAGAACTGACTCTTCCCTGTATTGTTCTCTTAAACTAGTTGCTCACATGTAGGATTACTGAGACAAAGATAGAAACTGGGGCTCTGGCTGCGTACTGACAGATTATGGGGTGTGGTGACTTCCAGCAAATCCCATCAAGATACGTTGACTATATATGCTTTGGCATGGGGGATGGGGTGGGGATTACTTCACAATTTTTAAAAACCAACATTTTTTAAATTAAAGCATGCTATTTATGATGTCATGCAGCAGACACTATTTTAAAATGTCACCCTTCATGTTGATCTTAATGAGCGAGGCTGCATCCGGCAGAAAAGGAAAGGAGAGGGGAAAAAGAAGAGG
>NW_011494903.1:9267773-9271199 GCF_000754665.1 Bison bison bison
AAACAAAAGGAAAAGAAAAATTAAACCTCATCAGGAAAGTATCTTACCTCGAGTCATCATTGCGAAATGTTGCAGTTGCATCTATCGCTTGTTATTGTAATCAGGCAAATGCATCTGGTCTCACACCTTCATTATCCGTGTTCATCCTAAGTCCTGTCTCACTTGCTGCTTTTACTGTGGTTACTTTTATGTATTTTTCCCCCCATCTTTTCACCCTTAAAAAAATTATATGCCCCCTGGATTTTCTGCAGTTCTGCATGATCCCACAATGCTTGGCACAGTGACAGGTACATAGTTGTCACCAGACTTTCTGAAAGCATCAGGAAAATTCAAACAGCTTATATAAGTTGAAGTCCCCCACCCTATCCTCTCATCCTTATGTGTAGCTATTCCTTAATTTATGAGTTTTAGGCAGAATTATATTATAGTCATGAATGAAAAGATAAAGAGACAAATTTGCTGCTGCTGCTAAGTTGCTTCAGTCGTGTCCAACTCTGTGTGACCCGACAGACGGCAGCCCACCAGGCGCCCCCATCCCTGGGATTCTCCAGGCAAGAACACTGGAGTGGGTTGCCATTTCCTTCTCCAATGCATGAAAGTGAAAAGTGAAAGTGAAGTCGCTCAGTCCTGTCAACTCTTCACGACTCCAAGGACTGCAGCCCATCAGGCTCCTCTGCCCATGGGATTCTCTAGGCAAGAGCACTGGAGTGGGGTGCAATTGCCTTCTCCAGAGACAAATTTAGAAATATATATATACACAGAAACACACAAGAGAATGACATTTTATGAAACTGAAATACTTGCAGTATTCAGAGCACACAATAGTGACATTTTTACCGAAATTGCTTCCTAATTAATATCTAAATTTAGGAAATTTAATATGTAATGAAGAAGAGCTTTTAATTGGCAGATAAAACTATGAATATATTAAAAGTTTATAAATACAGTATACATTAAAAAGTTATAAATATTATGTTGAAGCTAACAGAAAATTAACTTAAACATATGTATGTTAAAATATTTTAAATTGAAATGCTTCCCTTTTTCTTTTTCTTAAACCAGAGTTGAAACCAGCAATAACAAATGTAGACAACTGAATACAAGACACTATACAAATGGAGAAAAAATGTTCTTAAGGAGATGTCACCAAACAGTGCAGTTACTACACACAAGTGTCCTGGCCATTTTGAAACTCTGAATATAAATATTGATGTAAATACAATATAGACAGATATAAAGATAAATTATGGATAATTGAAAGGATTATCATCACTGTGTTCTCTGAAAACAGGAGGTAATGTAAAAATACTAATACAAGGTTTATTGAGCCGTGTGAAAGGTTTGCTAGATTATTTAATTCTTCTAACAATCCCAAGGAAATAGAGACTGTTATCTGCTGTTTTGCAGAGGAGGAAACTGAGACTCAAGAAAATAAACTAAGGGACTTCCCTGAAAGTCCGTTGGTTGAGACTTTGCCTTCCAATGCAGGGGTTGTGGGTTCAATCCCTGGTTGGGGAGATAATATCCCACATGCCTTGTGGCCAAAAAGCAAAAAAAAAAAAAAAAAAAAAAAAAGCTCATAAAATAGAAGCAATATTATAACAAAAATTCAGTGAAGACTTTAAGAAAATAGTCAACATTAAAAAAGAAACAAAAACTTTTTTTTAAGTGAACTAAGCTAGTAAGCAGTGGAACCAGAGCATGAACCCAAGCAACCAAGTCTTGCTTTAGCGTCTACGTTTGTCTACCTTGCAAGATCCACTATCCTTAAAGGCTGGACCACGCCTCCAACTGCTTCTTACCTTGGAAGCTGGCTTGTGGGGCTTGCCAGATTTAGCACATTAAAAATAGAGCATACTCAGTTGAAATCGAACTTCAGATAAGCAATGAAATTTTTTTTTGTATAAGTATGTTCCAATATTGTGCAGGACATACTTATATTGAAAATGATTCATTGTTTATTTGAAATTCAAATGTAACGTGGTGTCCTATATTTTATCTGGCAATCCTACCAGCTTGCCTTCTCCCAGGACCTCTGAGTAACCATCACAGTTTCTGAAATGACAGCAATGTGGCTTTTTGAGAAAGACAGAAGAGTAATTATTGGTTAAAGTTGGCATCAGGGACAAGGACAGACCCTATTTCCATAGACAAAATCCCCACTTAATAGCAGCCAGAATGAACATCCCTCTTAAGCTTGCAGACTGGGCCAAACAGCCTCATTGAACCTTTCCTGTCCTAGACCCTGAAAAGCTTAATCTATGTTTACAGAATGAGGGCCTTCTGACCTTCAGACTTCTTACCTTGTAAATAATGATAATTTTTCACTGTGTTGTTTTGAAGGTCAAGTGAGGTTATGTATGTAAACATTTACTGTAAAGGATGTTTTGAGACTCATGTTTTCGGACATATGAAATTAAGAGATTATGTCATTTTTTCCCCAAGAACCAAGAATAAATACTGTTAATCCAAACCACTTTCAGTGAACATGTAAACCAGGAAGCCTAGTATTTAAACAGATTAAGATAAAAACTAACATACTTGAAAGTGTATTTTTTAAAAAGACAGATTTAAATTCTGAAATCAGCTGTACAAATGACTTGGGATCTGCTCAAGCAGTTATGTACAAGCAAAAACAACCTTTTTAATTCTTTATTTCCATTATAACAGTGTCAACTATTTTTAAATAATATGTTATCAAAAGCAAGTAATATTAATAAATATCATCCTTTTGTTTCTTTTTACCTGAAGAGTTACCAGAACACAATTACATATAACAAAGATTTCATTAAAGATGCTAGCCTAGAGTAACATGGGAAGTTCAGTTCAGTTCAGTCTCTCAGTTATGTCTGACTCTGCAACCCCATGGATGTAGCATGCCAGGCTTCCCTATCAATCACCAACTCCCAAACTTGCTCAAACTCATGTCCATCAAGTCGATGACTGGCATCAACATGGGAAGAGGAAAAGTAAATATGTTACACATATACAAGGTAATAATGAAACAAGGAATTTTGAGTGAATATTTTAATTTACCAACTTTTTTCAGATTTTTGCTCTTATTTTTTAGAAAAGTCTTAGTTTTTAAGAAATCCCCATCTTATAAATGGGGATTTCAACTCTGTTCTGCCCAGAAGAAAACATATTTATTAAAAAAAATAAAGAAAGAAAAGTTCAGTTCAGTTCAGTTCAGAGGCTCAGTCGTGTCCGACTCTTTGCAACCCCATGAATCCCAGCTCGCCAGGCCTCCCTGTCCATCACCAACTCCCGGAGTTCACTCAAACTCACGTTCATCGAGTCAGTGATGCCATCCAGCCATCTCATCCTCTGTTGTTCCATTTTCCTCCTGCCCCCAACCCCTCCCAGCATCAGAGTCTTTTCCAATGAGTCAACTCTTCACATGAGGTAGCCAAAGTATTGGAGTTT
>NW_011494903.1:9271657-9283564 GCF_000754665.1 Bison bison bison
ATAAGGGTGGTGTCTGCATATCTGAGATTATTGATATTTCTCCCGGCAATCTTGATTCCAGCTTGTGCTTCTTCCAGCCCAGCATTAGTTGAACAGAAATCTCAAATATTCAAGTTGTGTTGATCAGCAGAAACAATTTGTTCCTCCAAATTCCTTTGTAGACCACCATACCTCAGTCTGACCAGGGTTAGTCTACTTGAAATCTAACTCCTTGTACTAGAGATTTCTGAAAGAGGAACTTAAGGAACTCTAGGGAGTTTGAGGAGAAATGATGGAGCTATAAGAGGGAAATGGTTGAAGCCTGTGGACCAGAATGTAGTCCTGTGGCTTCAAGAAGTATGCAACTGAGGAGATAGGGTTGTAAGAAAAAGAACAGAGACCTTGCAAGGCAGGAAAATCTGAATTCTTGCCCTACCTCCACTGCTAACTTGCTTTGTGATGTTGGGCATATCACTCAATCCTTCTGAGCCTCCATTTTCCTATCTTCAAAATGGAGATGGTAACACCTCACAGGGATGTTCTGAGAAGGAAATGAGATCAAAAATACTTTTTAAAGTTGACAAATGGTTGTTATAAACAGCATTCTTGCAATACTCATAAGGGAGTAGAACCTAAAGCCTAGATGCTCAGGAAAGAAGGGGTTCAGTGAAGGGAAATATAAGAAGCAGAATTCAAAACTTTCTACAGTTGAGTACATGTGGGTACAAAGACAAGAAGCCAAGGATGGAAAGGTGATATAGAGGGCAGAAGAAGAATGATAGTTCCTGAAATTTCTGATGTTAACTGGGATGTACCTGCGTGCATGCATGCTCAGTCACTTTAGTCGTGTCCAACTCTTTGTGACCCTATGGACTGTAGCCCACCAGCCTCCTCTGTCCATGAGATTCTCCAGACAAGAATACTGGAGAGGGTTGCCATGCCCTCCTCTGAGGGATCTTCCAGACCCAGGGATCAAACCCAAGTCTCTTTTGTCTCCTGTATTGGCAGGCAGGTTCTTTACCACTAGCTCCACCTGGAGGCCTGTTAACTAGGACATAGACCTGGATATTATTTATTTATTTTATTATTATTATTATTATTTTTAACTTTACAATATTGTATTGGTTTGGCCATACATCAACATGCATCCACCACGGGTGTACACGTGTTCCCCATCCTGAACCCCCCTTCCTCTTCCCTCCCCATACCATCCCTCTGGGTCATCCCAGTGCACCAGCCCCAAGCTTCCTGCATCCTGCATCAAACCTGGACTGGCAATCCGTTTCTTATATGATATTATACATGTTTTAATGCCATTCTCCCAAATCATCACCCCCCCACAGAGTCCAAAAGATTGTTCTATACATCTGTGTCTCTTTTGCTGTCTCGCATAGAGGGTTGTCATTACCATCTTTCTAAATTCCACATATATGCGTTAGTATACTGTATTGGTGTTTTTCTTTCTGGCTTACTTCACTCTATAATAGGCTCCAGTTTCATCCACCTCATTAGAACTGATTCAAATGTATTCTTTTTAATTAGCTGAGTAATACTCCATTGTGTATATGTACCACAGCTTTCTTATCCATTTGTCTGCTGATGGACATCTAGGTTGCTTCCATGTCCTGGCCATTATAAACAGTGCTGCAATGAACATTGGGTTATACATGTCTCTTTCAATTCTGGTTTCCTCGGTGTGTATGCCCAGCAGTGGGATTGCTGGGTCGTATGGCAGTTCTATTTCCAGTTTTTTAAGGAATCTCCACACTGTTCTCCATAGTGGCTATACTAGTTTGCATTCCCACCAACAGTGTAAGAGAGTTCCCTTTTCTCCACACCCTCTCCAGCATTTATTGCTTATAGACTTTTGGATCACAGCCGTTCTGACTGGCGTGAAATGGTACCTCATTGTGGTTTTGACTTGCGTTTCTCTGATAATGAGTGATGTTGAGCATCTTTTCATGTGTTTGTTAGCCATCTGTATGTCTTCTTTGGAGAAATGTCTATTTAGTTCTTTGGCCCATTTTTTGATTGGCTCGTTTATTTTTCTGGAATTGAGCTGCAGGAGTTGCTTGTATGTTTTTGAGATTAGTTGTTTGTCAGTTGCTTCATTTGCTATTATTTTCTCCCATTCTGAAGGCTGTCTTTTCACCTTGCTTATAGTTTCTTTTGTTCCTGGATATTATCGTAAAGACTTCCAATGTCTGTGCACTCAACACTCAAGTCAACATACGTGTAGCTGGTCTCACACAAGATCTCTTCACACAATTATACCCCCATTTGTGCTGTGCCTGAGAATTGAGTGGAAACAACCCAAGATGGGAGCAATGACTCAGGAGAGAAGAAAGGTCATGGGTTTGAAGGAGAAATATATGATTGAATGTGATAGAGGAAACTTTCCCTAGTGTCAACCAAACCAGATATATGCATTCTGCCTGCATGAGTTCACATTTTGCAACGGTTCCAAATTGGAAACAGTTGGCAGACAGAGAGGAAATCAAGTCAAATTAAATCAAATCAAATTATGTGTTCAGTCTTGCTCTTTCCTCTGCTGCCCTGCAGGTAAGAATGAGGAATGAATGAGATACCAGGTACTGATGCCCCAATTTCCAGTGGATGTGTTAAAGATCATCTGTGTGATTTTCTTGAAGTCCCCTCCTCCATTTGGCTTAGGGTGAAAGAGAGTATTCTCTGCCCCCTACCCCAGGACAGGGGTTATCCCCATCATGTGAAAATCTTCTCCAGGGATGTGCTTCTGCTAATCTTGTCAATCTCCTCATTAATTCATAGCCTTTTTAAAAAGTATATATAACCTCATATGAGCTAATAATAGCAAATATGGATCACTCACTTTGCAAGTCCAGCAAAAACAGTCTGACAGCCTTACTTTGGAATATAGGCATTCACATCTATTGTTTCATTCTTGATTTTATGAGCCTCTAGGAAAACTGAGACATCAAGAAAATTCTCAGTTAACATCCCACTTCATTAGTATATTGATGGAAAAATCTAAAGGAATACACACAAAGCCATGTATAGTGATTTTCAAGGAAGTGGAGGTAATCAAAAGAGACTTTAACTTTCTGCATGACACAGTTCTACTAAGTTCAGATTTGTAGGTGTATGTCTTATTTTGCAATATGAAAAAAGTCATTAATATAAATGTCCCAGGTTCTTAGGTCAAGATATTTACAGGGAATGTTGAATTAAATATAAAGTCCAAGGAGATGACGGACTCTGGTTTCAAGGCATGATGAAGCTCTAGATTCAAAAGATGACATCAGCTCCCTGCCCTCTCTCCCTCCAAAGTTTGGCTTTGCCTTCCTCTGAGTTGGCTCCATGCCCAGGCAAACTATCTCTGTGTGGAAACAAATGGGCCTCCCAGAAGTTTCAAGTTCAGCTGTGAGCGCCAGGAACACCAAGTTTCTTGGTGCTCACCAAGTTGGGAATAAGGAGAGTCTCTCCTTCATAGAACTCATGTTCATCTCCCCCACCCCAAAGGTTCTCAGTAGTTCTGCTGGGACCTCTGGATCTATCATTATGTTCAGGGAGTAGAGCACTTTGATTAGCCAGCCTGAGTGAAGTGGCTACCAAGCGATGAGATATTATAGACTTTATGGCCTTCTTAAACTCAGATCAGATTCGATCAGTCGCTCAGTCGTGTCCGACTCTTTGCGACCCCATGAATCGCAGCACGCCAGGCCTCCCTGTCCATCACCAACTCCCAGAGTTCACTGAGACTCACATCCATCGAGTCAGTGATGCCATCCAGCCATCTCATCCTCTGTCATCCCCTTCTACTCCTGCCCCCAATCCCTCCCAGCATCAGGGTCTTTTCCAATGAATCAACTCTTCGCATGAGGTGGCCAAAGTGCTGGAGTTTCAGCTTTAGCATCATTCCTTCCAAAGAACACCCAGGGCTGATCTCCTTCAGAATGGACTGGTTGGATCTCATTGCAGTCCAAGGGACTCTCAAGAGTCTTCTCCAACACCACAGTTCAAAAGCATCAATTCTTTGGCGCTCAGTCTTCTTCACAGTCCAACTCTCACATGACCACAGGAAAAACCATAGCCTTGACTAGACGAACCTTTGTTGGCAAAGTAATGTGTCTGCCTTTGAATATGCTATCTAGGTTGGTCATAACTTTCCTTCCAAGGAGTAAGCGTCTTTTAATTTCATGGCCGCAGTCACCCACAAGTAACTGAGATGAAATTGAATTGACTTGTTCATCCCATAAGGTTACTGCTCTTGCTGAACCGGAGATTCAAATTAGTAGTAGCCACTTTACTTATATTATTTAATTTGTCTTCAGGAAACCCTTTGATGTAGGGCAATGTTTCTCAAAGTATGGTCTCCACAATGTTAGCATCCCCTGAGAACTTGCTAGAAATGCATGTCCTTGGGTTCCCCCCAAGACTTACTGGGCCAGCAATCTGTGTTTTAGCAAGTTCTCCAGCTGCTTCTGATGCATACTAAAGTTTGGGGACCACTGATGTAGGAGACATTACCACTAAAGAATTTATTATATGATATCAGATATGGGATCTTTGAGGTCCCTTATAGCTAAAGTTTCTATAATATATTCTTCGCAGTTATCAAAGGTTTGGTATTCAGAGAAGTTTAACCCAGGCATGCCTTGGGTACAGTGAGATTCCATGTCAGATTCTAGTCCTCTGACTGAAGCTAAAGCCAGAAGCAAATGGCCCACCCAGACCTTTCCCCAATGCCACTCCATCCTATGAAAAACAATGCAAGGCATGGCCAAGTCAAGGACACCATCAGAAAGCAATCAGCAAAACAGGCAGAAGAGACAAGAGCTTTAAACTTGAGATGCTTTCCTCTCCAAAACATCATGTTCCTTCTCTCTGCTTCACCCAACAGTTTCTGACCGAAGTGAAATCCTTATCTCGGCTTCCAAGAAAGATTTATGACTGAAAAAGAACAGACTTTACCTGGCAGTGGGTGCATGCGAGGTTTGTTCTCTTTCATGGCAGGCCCAATTGCTCTTTATTTTGCAGATGCTAATATTAGACTCGGTTAATCATGCACATTCCTTTTATTAGGTGAGGAGCTACATTCTTGAAACCACTCTCAGGAAAACAATCCTTCCTCTCCAGACCACCCTGAGTTGTAGACTTGGGGTTTCGGCAGCAGGAGCACCGCTGGGCCATGTGGCAGACGTCTGGGCAGCCCAGAGACATCTGTTCCTCAGCCTCAACCCTTTGCAAGTGGTTCAGGAACTTCCTCTTTTCTTGTTCGTTTGGCCCAGGGTTGCTCCTTCTACAAACATCCAGAAGGTGTTAGTACCACCAGAATATCAGACTTTATTGCCTCTTTCCCTATGGGCAAACTGACCTGTGATGAGGGCAAGCCTGTTGGCATAGGATGTATTCAATCTACTTTATTTGAAGGTCCTAATTCAGACAAGTTACAACCATCTGAGTTTTGTGCAAAAGCTAAAATAGCTTGGTTAGCTCTCAGTGAATATGTCTTGATTCTAAAAGTCATTTCTAAGTTGATTATTGGCAAATTAGGAGTCAATTTGCCCTAGAAACATTGTGGTTAGATTCTGAGCCAACCTCCAGAATGCTTCCTTAACTCATTTTGTGCCTGGAGTGTAGCAGTCCATTAACAGCACCATGAAATCTCATCACCACGTTCAACACTGCTTTTGAAATAAAAACATGGCAAGTTCCAACTCAGGACATCAGGAAGCAGTTGCTGGGACTCTCCTGTTCCACCATGGTAGTCTGTGGGACTCGCAGCAGTGAGGTGGCAATCCCGTAAAGCAGAAATGGGATCCCATGGGGAGACTTGGAGCGATGGCAGCAACAGAAGCTTAGGGCCTCAGTGAACTTTGGCAAGCAGCAGCAGACGTCCATTATTTCACGACGGTCCCCATCCTTGGTGAATGAAACAGTGGAGAAAATGGCAATTCAGGAAACAGGAGGAGGGAAAGGTGGCTTCTCACAGAAGTGGTGATGCCCGCAGGGAGATCAGCCTCTGGCTGGGCCTCCAAAACAGGAAATACTTCAGCCCTGAATTAGGAAGTGGTCCATATGATGACCGCAGCAGAACAAAAGAGCATGCTGCCAATAAGATCCTACTTCACACACACATACACACACACACACACAAAAGTAAAGATTTATAACTGGCAGATTAATTCAAAATATAAATGCTCCACTACGCTGGAAACGAATTCATCCCCTTAAATCTTTTAGCACCTACTTCTCCACCCACGCCCAGTTTCCATGATCAGACCTCACCCAGTGACCATTTACTGAGTACTTACTCTGTGCCAAGACCAACCTCAAGTATCCACTCTTAGTTTGCACAACCTGCAAAACATCTGCTGTGCATTGAATGTAGACTCACTTGCCTCGTTTTTTCCTGCGTAACACCTTCGGGGCCTTCTCCCCTCCTTTGCTCTTTCTCTTACCTCTCTAAATTCACTCCATCTGACCAGCTCTCCTAGGGAGACTTGTGGATTCTGCTCATTAAGAATCCCGCTCCTGGTCATACCCCAGATGGAGAAGATCCTCTCTGCTCCCCAAACAAGGAAGCAGACCTCAGTCCCTGCTGCAGCCTGATGGTGAAGCAAGACAAACAAAGCCTGCCTCTGTTTCTGTCTGCATTCTCTTTTCTAGGCTCTAACCGCACTTACTTCTTTATACTCGCTTTTTTCCTTCCTTTCATTTTTTCTCTTGTGTCCTTTTCTTTCCCTTCTTTTTCATTCTTCCTTCCTTCCTTTCGGCCTTTATCCTTGGAACCAGTGCATTCTGCTAAGCGGTGTTGGGGAGTGGGTGAAATGTTACAAGTACACACATCCAATTCACACAGAAAAGTGATGCGGAGATTAGGCTCCAAGTGATGAAAACAAGAATCCAGAATTACATACCCAGAATAATCCTACTTGAAAGAATCCTTACAGGCATTCATGGAAGTTTCCAGCCTCTTTGAGTTCGTTTACATTTCATAGCTTTTACTTAATTTTCTTCAACTGTCTCTCCAAACATACCTCTTGGGTTCATATATCATTTCCAGTGAAACTTGAATAATATCTGATATAATTCCTATAACTTTGCTAGAATATGAGACAGATCATTCATTTCTTTTTTTAATTTTTATTTTATATTGGAGTATCATTGGTTAGCAGTGTCGTATTATTTTCAGATGTATAGCAAAGTGATTCAATAATACATATACATGTATCTATTCTTCTTCAAATTCTTTTCCCATTTAGGTTATCACAGAGTATTGAGCAGAGTTCCCTGTGTGACCATTCATTTCTAAGCAAAAGTGAAAGTGAAAGTTGCTTCAGTCAGTCAGTCAGTTCAGTCGCTCAGTCGTGTTTGACTCTTTGTAACCCCATGAATCGCAGCATGCCAGGCCTCCCTGTCCAGCACCAACTCCCGGAGTTCACCCAAACTCATGTCCATCGAGTCGGTGATGCCATCCAGCCGTCTCATCCTCTGTCGTCTCCTTCCCCTCCTGCCCCCAGTCCCTCCCAGTATCAGAGTCTTTTCCAATGAGTCAACTGTTCGCATGAGGTGGCCAAAGTATTGGAGTTTCAGCCTCAGCATCAGTCCTTCTAATGAACACCCAGGACTGGTCTCCTTTAGGATGGACTGGTTGGATCTCCTTGCAGTCCAAGGGACTCTCAAGAGTCTTCTCCAACACCACAGTTCAAAAGCATCAACTCTTTGGTGCTCAGCTTTCTTCACAGTCCAACTCTCAGATCCATATGTGACCACTGGAAAAAAAGTTGCTGGAAAGTGAAAGTGAAGCCCCGCAGTCCTGTCCAACTCTTTGCGATCCCATGGACTGTAGCCTCCAGGCTCCTCCATCCATGGGATTTTCCAGGCAAGAATACTAGAGTGGGTTGCCATTTCCTTCTCCAGGGGATCTTCCCAACCCAGGGATCAAATCCAGGTCTCCTGCATTCCAGGCAGATTCTTTACCAGCTGAGC
Organism: Bison bison bison; assembly: GCF_000754665.1. Classification (NCBI taxonomy): domain Eukaryota; kingdom Metazoa; phylum Chordata; class Mammalia; order Artiodactyla; family Bovidae; genus Bison; species Bison bison. Next base: position 9,279,611 of record NW_011494903.1, read on the forward strand.
CACAGGGAAGCCCAAGAATACTGGAGTGGGTAGCCTATCTCTTCTCCAGGGGATCTTCCTGACCCAGGAATCGGACTGGGGTCTCCTGCATTGCAAGCAAATTCTTTACCAACTGAGCTAACAAGGAAACCCTATTTCTAAGCAAACCTCTACTTAAAAGGTTGTCTTTGCCATTTCTCAGTCAGCATTGTCAGTGGTGATCATCCTGCTTCCTGATAATCATGATGGTCTGAATCTCCTTAAAATATTAATAGTGGTCCCTGCAACCCTGCTTGCTACTTTTAATTTCATTGCTTCTTTATAAGCATTTATTCATTAAACTGTAAACAAATCTGTTCGAATTGCATGGGGCCAAATGTGCGAGAAATGCTGTAACACGTTATATTCCCAGCCCTCTCCAACCTTGTCCTTATAAGTAAAAAAAAAAAAGTCTTTCCTACTAAAATTTAGATAACAGGTAAGACTTAGAGACAGCATGGACCTAGAGAGCGTATTAAAAGGCAAAGACTTCACTTTGCTGACAAAGGTCCATATAGTCAAATGGTTTTTCCATTTGTCATGTATGGATGTGAGAGTTGGATCATAATGAAGGCTGAATGCTGAACAATTGATGCTTTCGGATTGTGGTGCTGGAGAAGACTCTGGAGGGTCCCTTGGACTGCAAGGACATCAAATCAGTCAATCCTTAAGGAAATAAACCCTGAATATTCATTGCTAAAAGAATGCCAAATGATGCTAAAGCTGAAGCTCCAATACTTTGGCCACTTGATGCTAAGAGCCCACTGATTGGAAAACACTCTGATGCTGAGAAAGATTGAAGGCAAAAGAAGAGGGCAGCAAAGGATGAGATGGTTAGATAGCATCACCTACTCAGTGGGCAGGAACTTGAGCAAACTCTAGGAGATAGTGGAGGACAGGGAAGCCTAATGTGTTGCAGTCCATGGAGTCACGAAGAGTCAGACACGATTTAGTGAGTGAACAACAACAAGGTTTAGAGGTGACTTTTTCCAGATATGGAATTTTCATTGGAGCCAATGTAAGGTGGAATTTCAGGAAGGGAGCATCCAGGTATGTTCTGAAGCTTGTGAAATATTAATATTATAACATTAAGGTAACCACTTACTGCCCTGGTCTGAGGGCTCTGAGAAATTAGATGAATTGCTAATCACCACGGCTCCTTGGTGGCTCAGACGGTAAAGAGTCTGTCTTCAATGCAGGGGATCCAGGTTCGATCTCTGGAGTAGTAAGATCCCCTGGAGAAGGGAATGGCAACCCACTCCAGTATTCTTGCCTGGAGAATTCCATGGACAGAGGAGCCTGGCGGGCTACAGTTCATGGGGCCGCAAAGAGTCGGACACAACTGAGTGACTAACCCTGCTTCCTGGAATTCCAGGGTTTTCTTTTTATAATTTTTATTGGAGTATACTTGACTTACAATGTGGTATTAGTTTCAGGTGTACAGCAAAGTGAATCAGTTTTATGTGTGTGTGTATCTCCATTCTTTTTCAGATTCTTTTCCCATACAGGTTATTACAGAATATTGAGTTGAGTTCTCTATGCCCAATATGTTATACAGTAGGTCCTTATTAGCTACCTATTTTATATATGGTAAAGTGTATATGTTAATCCCAGTCTCCTAATTTATCACTTTCCCCATGTTTCCCCTTTGGTAACTATAAATTTGACTTTGAGATCTGTAAGTTTATGTTTTATAAAAAGTTCACTTGTATCATTTTTATTAAATTCTACATACAGGTGATATCATGTGATATTTGTCTTTCTCTGTCTGACTTACTTCACTTAGAATGATAATCTCTAGGTCTACTCATGTTGCTACAAATGGCATTATTTTGTTCTTTTTTATGACTGAGTAGTATTCTATCTTGGAGAAGGCAATGGCACCCCACTCCAGTGTTCTTGACTAGAGAATCCCAGGGACAGGGGAGCCTGGTGGGCTGCCGTCTATGGGGTCGCACAGAGTCAGACACGACTGAAGCGACTTAGCAGCAGTATTCTATCTTATATATGTACCACATCTTCTTTATCCATTCCTCTGTTGATAGACATTTCGGTTACTTCCTTAATGTCTTGGCTATTGTAAATACTGCTGCAATGAACATTGGGGTGCGTGTGTCTTTTTGAAGTATGATTTTCTCTGGATATGTGCCCAGGAGTGGCATTGCTAGATCATATAGTAGCTCTATTTTTAGTTTTTAAAGGAACATTCATACTGTTCTCCATAATGGTTGCATCAATTTACATTCCTACCAACAGTGTAGGGTGGTTCCTTTTCCTCCACACCCTCTCCAAAATTTATTGTTTGTAGATTTTATGATGATGACCAGTCTTACCAGTGTGAGGTGATACTTCATTGTAGTCTTGATTTGCATTTCTCTAATAATTAGTGATGTTGAAGATCTTTCCATGTGGTTTTTAGCCTGAGCGACTTCACTTTCACTTTTCCTTTCATGCATTGGAGAACGAAATGGCAACCCACTCCAGTGTTCTTGCCTGGAGAATCCCAGGGACAGGGGAGCCTGGTGGGCTGCCGTCTATGGGGTCGCACAGAGTTGGACACGACTGAAGCAACTTAGCAGCAGCAGCAGCATGTCTTCTTTGGAGATAGGTCTGTTTAGATCTTCTGTCCACTTTTTGATTGGGTTGTTTGTCTTTTTGATATTGAGCTGCATGAGTTCTTTGTATACTTTGGAGATTAATACCTTGTCAGTTGCTTCACTTGCAAATATTTTCTCCCATTCTGAGGTCAATACCACTGATGAACATAGATGCAAAAATTCTCAACAAAATACTAGCTAACCAAATCCAACAGTACATTAAAAAGATAATACTCATGATCAAGTAGGACTTATCCCAGGAATGCAAAGATTCTTCAACATGCACAATTTGATACACCACATCAACAAATTGAAGAATACAAACCATAAGATTATCTCAATAGGTTCAGAAAAAGCTTTTGGCAAAATTCAACACCCATTTATGATAAAAAAAAAAAAAAAAACTCTCCAGAAAGTGGATATAGAAGGAACCTACCTCAACATACGAAGAAGGCAATGGCACCCTACTCCAGTACTCTTGCTTGGAAAATCCCATGGACAGAGGAGCCTGTTAGGCTGCAATCCATGGGGTCGCTAAGAGTCGGACATGACTGAGCAACTTCACTTTCACTTTTCACTTTCATGCATTGGAGAAGGAAATGGCAGCCCACTCCAGTGTTCTTGCCTGGAGAATCCCAAGGACCGGGGAGCCTGGTGGGCTGCTGTCTATGGGGTTGCACAGGGTCAGACACAACTGAAGTGACTTAGCATAGCATACCTCAACATAAGAAAGACCATGTATGACAAACCTACAGCTAACATGATTCTCAATAGAGAAAAGCAGAAAGCATTTCCTCTAAAATCAGAAATAAAACCAATGTGCCCACTCTCACCTCTAATATTCTATACAGTTTTGAAAGTCCTAGCCATGGAAATCAGAGAAGAAAAAGAAATTAAAGGGATCCAAGTTGGAAAAGAAGTAAAACTGTCACTGTTTGCAGATAACATGATTCTATATATAGAAAATCCTAAAGATGCTACCAGAAAACTATTAGAGCTCTTCAGTGAATTTGGTAAAGTTTCAAGATACAAAATTAATACAAAAAAATCTCTTGCATTTATAAACAGTAAAAACAAAAGATCAGAAAGAAAAATTGAGGAAACAATCTTATTTACCATCACAACAAAAATAATAAAATACCTAGAAATAAACCTACCTAAGGAGACAAAAGGATCTGTACTCAAAAAAACTATAAGATGCTGATGAAAGAAATCAAAGATGACATAAACAGATGGAGAGATATACCACATTCTTTTTTTTTTCTTTTTTATTATTATTATTATTATTATTATTTTATTTTATTTTATTTTTAAACTTTACAATATTGTATTAGTTTTG
>NW_011494903.1:9283665-9284061 GCF_000754665.1 Bison bison bison
AGTTTTGCCAAATATCGAAATGAATCCGCCACAGGTATACCTGTGTTCCCCATCCTGAACCCTCCTCCCTCCTCCCTCCCCTACCCTCCCTCTGGGTCGTCCCAGTGCACCAGCCCCAAGCATCCAGTACCGTGCATCGAACCTGGACTGGCGACTCATTTCATACATGATATTATACATGTTTCAATGCCATTCTCCCAAATCTTCCCACCCTCTCCCTCTCCCACAGAGTCCATAAGACTGATCTATACATCGGTGTCTCTTTTGCAGTCTCGTACACAGGGTTATTGTTACCATCTTTCTAAATTCCATATTAGTATTCCATTCCAGTGTTAGTATACTGTATTGGTGTTTTTCTTTCTGGCTTACTTCACTCTGTATAATAGGTTCCAGTTT
>NW_011494903.1:9285003-9286667 GCF_000754665.1 Bison bison bison
ACTTAAAGAGATTGTCTTTAATCCATTGTATATTCTTGCCTCCTTTGTCAAAGATAAGGTGTCCATAGGTGTGTGGATTAATCTCTGGGCTTTCTATTTTGTTCCATTGATCAATATTTCTGTCTTTGTGCCAGTACCATACTGTCTTGATAACTGTGGCTTTGTAGTAGAGCCTGAAGTCAGGTAGGTTGATTCCTCCAGTTCCATTCTTCTTTCTCAAGATCGCTTTGGCTATTCGAGGTTTTTTGTATTTCCATACAAATTGTGAAATTATTTGTTCTAGCTCTGTGAAGAATACCGTTGGTAGCTTGATAGGGATTGCATTGAATCTATAAATTGCTTTGGGTAGTATACTCATTTTCACTATATTGATTCTTCCAATCCATGAACATGGTATATTTCTCCATCTATTAGTGTCCTCTTTGATTTCTTTCACCAGTGTTTTATAGTTTTCTATATATAGGTCTTTAGTTTCTTTAGGTAGATATATTCCTAAGTATTTTATTCTTTCCGTTGCAATGGTGAATGGAATTGTTTCCTTAATTTCTCTTTCAGTTTTCTCATTATTAGTGTATAGGAATGCAAAGGATTTTTGTGTGTTGATTTTATATCCTGCAACTTTACTATAATCAATGATTAGTTCTAGTAATTTTCTGGTGGAGTCTTTAGGGTTTTCTGTGTAAAGGATCATGTCATCTGCAAACAGTGAGAGTTTTACTTCTTCTTTTCCAATTTGGATTCCTTTTATTTCTTTTTCTGCTCTGATTGCTGTGGCCAGAACTCTCAAAACTATGTTGAATAGTAATGGTGAAAGTGGGCACCCTTGTCTTGTTCCTGACTTTAGAGGAAATGCTTTCAATTTTTCACCATTGAGGATAATGTTTGCTGTGGGTTTGTCATATATAGCTTTTGTTGAGGTATGTTCCTTCTATTCCTGCTTTCTGGAGAGTTCTTATCATAAATGGATGTTGAATTTTGTCAAAGGCTTTCTCTGCATCTATTGAGATAATCATATGGTTTTTGTTTTTCAATTTGTTAATGTGGTGTATAACATTGATTGATTTGCGGATATTGAAGGATCCTTGCATCCCTGGGATAAAGCCCACTTGGTCATGGTGTATGATCTTTTTAATGTGTTGTTGGATTCTGATTGCTAGAATTTTGTTAAGGATTTTTGCATCTATGTTCATCAGTGATATTGGCCTGTAGTTTTCTTTTTTTGTGGGTTCTTTGTCAGGTTTTGGTATTAGGGTGATGGTGGCCTCATAGAATGAGTTTGGAAGTTTACCTTCCTCTGCAATTTTCTGGAAGAGTTTGAGCAGGATAGGTGTTAGCTCTTCTCTAAATTTTTGGTAGAATTCAGCTGTGAAGCCGTCTGGACCTGGGCTTTTGTTTGCTGGAAGATTTTTGATTACAGTTTCAATTTCCGTGCTTGTGATGGGTCTGTTAAGATTTTCTATTTCTTCCTGTCCCAGTTTTGGAAAGTTGTACTTTTCTAAGAATTTGTCCATTTCTTCCACGTTGTCCATTTTATTGGCATATAACTGTTGATAGTAGTCTCTTACGATCCTTTGTATTTCTGTGTTGTCTGTTGTGATCTCTCCATTTTCATTTCTAATTTTATTGATTTGATTTTTCTCCCTTTGTTTCTTGATGAGTCTGGC
>NW_011494903.1:9286767-9287900 GCF_000754665.1 Bison bison bison
TGAGGTATGCCTGTATTGCTATGAACTTTCCCCTTAGGACTGCTTTTAAAGTGTCCCACAGGTTTTGAGTTTTTGTGTTTTCATTTTCATTAGTTTCTATGCAAATTTTGATTTCTTTTTTGATTTCTTCTGTGATTTGTTGGTTATTCAGCAGGGTGTTGTTCAGCCTCCATATGTTGGAATTTTTAATAGTTTTTCTCCTGTAATTGAGATCTAATCTTACTGCATTGTGGTCAGAAAAGATGCTTGGAATGATTTCTATTTTTTTGAATTTACCAAGGCTAGATTTATGGCCCAGGATGTGATCTATTCTGGAGAAGGTTCCATGTGCGCTTGAGAAAAAGGTGTAATTCATTGTTTTGGAATGAAATGTCCTATAGATATCAATTAAGTCTAACTGGTCTATTGTATGGTTTAACGTTTGTGTTTCCTTGTTAATTTTCTGTTTGGTTGATCTATCCATAGGTGTGAGTGGGGTATTAAAGTCTCCCAATATTATTGTGTTATTGTTAATTTCTTCTTTCATACTTGTTAGCATTTGTCTTACATATTGCAGTGCTCCCGTGTTGGGTGCATATATATTTATAATTGTTATATCTTCTTCTTGGATTGATCCTTTGATCATTAGCTAGTGACCATCTTTGTCTCTTTTCACAGCCTTTGTTTTAAAGTCTATTTTATCTGATATAAGTATTGCTACTCCTGCTTTCTTTTGGTCTCTATTTGCATGGAAAATCTTTTTCCAGCCCTTCACTTTCAGTCTGTATGTGTCCCCTGTTTTGAGGTGGGTCTCTTGTAGACAACATATGTAGGGGTCTTGTTTTTGTATCCATTCAGCCAGTCTTTGTCTTTTGGTTGGGGCATTCAACCCATTTACATTTAAGGTAATTACTGATAAGTATGATCCCGTTGCCATTTACTTTATTGTTTTGGGTTCGAGTTTATACACTGTTTTTGTGTTTCCTGTCTAGAGAATATCCTTTAGTATTTGTTGGAGAGCTGGTTTGGTGGTGCTGAATTCTCTCAACTTTTGCTTGTCTGAGAAGCTTTTGATTTCTCCTTCATATTTGAATGAGATCCTTGCTGGGTACAATAATCTGGGCTGTAGGTTATTTTCTTTCATCACTTTAAGT
>NW_011494903.1:9288000-9309549 GCF_000754665.1 Bison bison bison
TCCCTCCTGGCTTGAAGAGTTTCTATTGAAAGATCAGCTGTTATCCTAATGGGAATTCCCTTGTGTGTTATTTGTTGTTTTTCCCTTGCTGCTTTTAATATTTGTTCTTTGTGTTTGATCTTTGTTAATTTGATTAATATGTGTACCACATTCTTGTATTGAAAAATCAATATTGTCAACATAACCATACTATTCAAAGAAATCTACAGATTCAATGTAATCCCTATCAAATTACCAATGGCATTTTTCATGGAATAAAAAAAAAATTGCAATTTGTATGGAAACATCAGTTCAGTTCAGTTCAGTCTCTCAGTCGTGTCTGACTCTTTGTGACCCCGTGAATCACAGCACACCCGGCCTCCCTGTCCATCACCAACTCCTGGAGTTCACCCAAACTCATGTCCATCGAGTCGGTGATGCCATCCAGCCGTCTCTTCCTCTGTCGTCTCCTTCCCCTCCTGCCCTCAATCCCTCCCAGCATCAGAGTCTTTTCCAATGAGTCAACTCTTTGCGTGAGGTGGCCAAAGTTTTGGAGTTTCAGCCTCAGCATCAGTCCTTCCAAAGAACACCCAGGACTGATCTCCTTCAGAATGGACTGGTTGGATCTCCTTGCAGTCCAAGGGACTCTCAAGAGTCTTCTCCAACACCATAGTTCAAAAGCATCAATTCTTTGGCACTCAGCTTCACAGTCCAACTCTCACATCCATATAAAAGACCTCTTTTACTAGGGCTTCCCTAGTGGCTCAGATGGCAAAGAATCTGCCTACAAGGCAGGAGACCCAGGTTCGATCCCTGGGTTGAGAAGATCCCCTGGAGAAGGGAATGGCAACCCACTCCAGTATCCTTGGTAGAAAATCCCATGGACAGAAGAGCCTGGTAGGCCACAGTCCATGGGGTCACAAAGAGTTGGACATGAATGAGCAACTAACACAGACATAAAAGACCTCAAATAGCCAAATCAATCTTGAGAAAGAAAAATGGAGATAGAGGAATCAAATGCCTGAACTTCAGACTATACTACAAAGCTACAGTAATCAAAACAGTATGGTATTGGCACCAAAACCAAAATATAGATCAATGCAACAAGATAGAAAGTCCAGAGATAAACCCACACACCTGTGGTCAGCTATTCTATGACAAAAGAGGCAAGCATATACAGTGGAGAAAAGATAGTCTCTTCAACAAGTTGTGCTGGGGAAACTGGACAGCTATGTGTAAAAGAATGAAATAAAAACACTCCCTAACACCATACACAAAAATAAACTCAAAATGGATTAAAGACCTAAATGTAAGGATGAATATTATAAAAGTCTTAGAGGAAAACATAGGCAGCACACACTCTGACATAAATCACAGCAATATCCTTTTTTACCCACCTCTTTTGTTGTTGCTGTTCAGTCACTAAATCATGTCGGACTCGTTGTGACCTCATGGACTGTAGCACGCCAGGCTTCCCTGTCCTTCATTATCTCTGGGAGTTTGCTCAAACTCATGTCCATTGAGTTGATGATACCATCCAACCATCTCATCGTCTGCCATCCCCTTCTCTGTCTTTCAATTTTTCCCACTATCATGGTCTTTTCCAATGAGTCCGCTATTTGCATCAGGTGGCCAAGTCCGCTCTTTGCATCAGGTGGCCAAAGTATTGGAGTTTCAGCTTTAGCATCAGTCCTTCCAATGAATATGAGTAACCTCCTAGAGTAACGAAAATAGAAACAAAGATAAACAAATGAGACTTAATTAAACTTAAAAGGTTTTGCACAGCAAAGGAAATGGTAAACAAAATGGAGTTTCACTTTTTAAATGATCAGAATGTAGTTAGGAGGCAGCCTCAGCCATAAAGACCACCTACAACAGGGAATTCCACCACAAGAGACAGTCACTCCACCTTCTATCATCCTGAAAAACACACAAAGCCATACTCCTCCTTAAGTCACCTGGGAGAACCAAGTCTCTCTTCTGGAAGTCTAGCCAAGGAAAAGAATGTTTTGTTAACCACACTCAGTATCAATTTTGCCAAAGAATTGAAGGTGGGAGGATTGTGGTTTTTGTTTTGGGGTGAGTTTTGGTTTTTAGGGGTGGGTTGTTCATTTGTTTGAGGGTTTTGCATCTGGGTGGTACAGATTCTGGGCAAGTTACATCACATAAGCAACCAGTTTACAATTCTGGATGGTTTCCCTGGAGCAGAAATTTTCAAACATGTCCTCTGAGTTTCTGGTGGGATCTATATCACCTTATACCTAATAGACTTGGCATTTTCAGTCATCCTCTTAACCTGGTGAAATGGAATTTTCCATGTGTCTCTTCAGAGCTCAGAAAGCTTTTCTGAAAAAGAAATTTTCTATAGCCTATTATTTTCAGATGCATTTACCCTAAAATGGACAAATGATTTAAAACTCTTCTGTGCATTCTTCTGCTCCCATCACCTGGTACTGTGGACCCGAGAGATCACCTTGCCTTTGCTTTTGGGAACAGGGGAATGCTCTGTGATACTAACCCTCAAGATTAGTTATTCAGTGACCTTATTTGATTTAAAGAGACCCCATTGGTTTTTTGCCTTCAACAAATGGAAACGTCCAGTAGGAAATCCACATTCACTCTTGTGAATGGCAGAAATGCACTATCGACTCTAATCCTCAAAGTCTCTTAGAAACACTAAGTCAAGTTTTCATCTCTTATAATGGTCCCTGGGGAAATCTCAGGCAAAAATTATTTGCTTAGGTAGGCAGGAAACAATTGTTAGTATTTCATTTTGTTTCATTTCCTGAGAGGACTTGGAAAAACTGAGAGACTTCCGCTCCTCTGATATAGGACATAGAAAAAAAATCAAAATATTCTGCTTAGAATCCACAACAAGCCAAGATTGTCCCAATTCTAAGAAAAAGCCAAGAATTCATTCAGATGAAATCAAATTGTACATTCTAGAGGATAAACTTAAGACAGCATTTTTCAAACTTTTGTTTTTACTGTAACCCACAGCAAAAATATAACTTTTATCATTTACATTCACATATATATTTGCATGAAATATATTTTGTTAAACATAGCTTACCTTTATTACATGCTATAAACTCTGATATTCATCTCTTGTATTCCACTGTATTCAATTACATTTCATTCTTTTTAAAATTCTAGCTGTGACCCACAAAATTGATTTCCCAATCCACCACTCTCACAGTGTGAAAAAAACTCTTAGGGTGGGGGATAAAGAAGCAGTCTTTATCACAAATCCTCTTAGTCCTCTCACTTAGAGGACTAAGAGGATTTCAGAATTTCCCACTGAGGATGTCATTGCTGTAGTTTAGTCACTAAGCTGTGTTCAACTCTTAGCGATCCCATGGACTGTAGTCCGCCAGGCTTCTCTGTCTGTAGAGTTCTCCAGACCAGAGTACTGGAGTGGGTTACCATTTCTTTTTCCAGGGGATCTTCCTGACCCAGGGATCAAACTTGCAACTCCTGCATTGCAGGCGGTTCTTTTCTACTGAGCCACCCTGGAAGCCCTTGAGGATAAAATAGTCTCTCTAATTAAAATGTAAATGAACACTGTATGGATAAGAGGTTAAACCTGGTCTGTCATGTACACCTTTATGATTCTGAGTCTATTCCATTACATCACCCCACATCCATCATATCACGCAGTAGAAAAGGAGGTCAGGTAGGATAAGGGAGGAGGTGGGACTGAGGACGTGAATGCTCCAAGGAAGCAGTGGGTAAAGGGCTTCTTCTGAGGAGGGTGGGGCACCTTGGTGACCCTAAATCTTTGCAGTCTCCCCATATGAAGGTGGGGATAAACCAGGCTGAAGACCTCCTCAGTATACCCAGAGTTCCCTGGCTACCCTCCTCCTCCCCAGCGTGTATCTTGGGACAGGAATGGGAAGTGCAGAGGGAACTTCCTCAGGCTGTGGAGCAACCCAGGAGCAGAAGCTCTCACCACCCTGCCCCCAGCCCCACCTCCTTCTCTTAGCTCCACTCTTTCTCCCTCTGGGACTACTCATCCCATTCCTCTCCACCTTGTTCACCTTTTCCAATAAGAAGGTTCCAACTCTACCAGCCCTTCTCTGGGCCCCAGGAGCACTTCCTGCCAGTACCACTCCTCTGCCCTTTCAAAGCGACATGTGCATACATCCATCAGAGCACTGCGTACAAGGCAGCACCACTGTTCAATCGGTTACCTTGGTTGTTGAGATGTGTGAGCTCCGTGAGGCTCCTATGGCCATCTCTAGTACCCAGCCCAGTGATCACACCATCTGCTCATTCGTGTATTCTTCAATTCAGTTAACAGACATTAATATAGTGTTAGCACTCTAAGTAGTGCAGTGGTGAGCTGCTTTGTAGAACTCATTGTCTATTTGGTAATGTTGTCTATTCATTAATGAATAAATATTTGCAGAATAAATGAAGGGTTGAAGGAGCAAATAAATGAACCCAATATTGCCTCATGTTGTTATCCCACTGCTTCATCATATACCCCCATCCATCCAGGACAGCTTTACCTTTGAGGAAGTCCTGATGTTGAATCAAAGCCTATTACCCTGAAGCTTCTATGTACTAGTCCATAAAGAATCGGAGCAGCTAACGACAGCTGCCATGTTCCTGTGCCATCTCCTCTCCAGTCTGAACATCCTCAGGGTTTTCAGGGGCTCCTTGAGGCAACTGCATGAGGAATAGCATGGAATTGTTTAAGTTGCCCCACCAATCTTCTTGCTTCCCTCAAAATGCCCTCTGTTTGATCTATAACCTCTTCTGAGCATAACTCCTATAACAGAACCCCGGCCTCCAGGTATACGACCTCAGCACCTCAAACTCGACATCCACAGACCCAGCCTCCGGCCACATCAGCTTCACTGAAAAAAAAGCGTTCTCTCTCTGACTTAATATTAACAGCGTTGACCACACACTTATGCTTGGACTATAGGGGGCTATTTATCCAGAAACTCCTTTTACTTCTTGAAATTTGGGAATTTAAATGGCTCTTTTGAGAACTGCCCTTTTTAAACGTGATTCTGTTTCCGTGGTTACAGGAGAGACCTTACCAGGTTTTCTATCAGAAAGCTTCCACAGAATTTTTCTGAGCCTCTCTCAAGTCCACTAGCAAAAGTCAGAAGATTTTTAAGCATTTCGGGGCCATGACCCTGCTCAATACAAAAGGATGGTCTGTAGTGAGAGAGACGAAAACCCAAAGGAGAGTGCCACCCAAAGAGAAGCCAAGACTAGAATGTAGAGAGCCCTGGAGTTCTTGTGTCCCTTGCCCCATTTATTCCTGAAACCCCACTGCCTCCCTTCCTTCCTTCAGTTTGGTTGTTCTTGGAGTCTGAGAGCCGATAAATTCCCTTTCTGCCCTTTTGCCTAATTCCAACTGGGCTTCTGTAAGTTGCAACCAAAAAATTCCTGACTAATACAACCCCTAATTTTTTCTTCCTGAGTGTTGCCGTGTAGCTCCTAAACCAAATATTCGCATCCTGTACTTACATATTTTTGAATTCAAAGGCAGGATCTTACATTTACTGCTGTGGAACATCATCTGGTTTTATGTGATTCATAATTCTAGTGTAGCCGGTCACAAATTTGCACACACTACCTTCAGTTGCACTAAGAAAATGCAGCTTTTGTAAATTTTTGGTAACAGAGCTAGTCACCCTCATAAGACCCTGCTGGGTAGCAAGAAAAAAATAAATTTTCCGGTAATGATGTCTCATTAAAAAATATTTTTAAGCCAGAAGAAACTGACTTGGTTCTTTTGAGTAAATTTTCAGTCCTTGAGGGCACTCCAGTCCCTTTTCTCCCAGATGCCCACTGGCTGAAGGAATCATGAGACTTTACGATGATGGAAAAGTGGCCCCAAGTCCACATGGCACTCTCTGGTTCCCACTGGTCTGTACCAAGGAGAAGCTTGTCCAGTGTCATCCCTGAGAGATCGATTGCCCCAACTGAGCCTGGAGTTACCTACCACACTGGCATTCCCAGCCGGATCAGTAGCCATTTGCCTCTGGTCACAAACTTGCCATTTGCTATTGTCAAATAAAAACAAATCCAGACTTAGTAAGAGGAGGCTTAATCTGAAAGGATTGTTGCAAAAGGGGGAAGGGCTATTGCAGGAGAAGGAGCTGTTGCAATAGGAGGACTTCTTGACCATAAGTCTGCAAGCCTCTCAAGAGTTCAGCAAGAATTTTTCTTTTATAGGCAGGAGTAAACAAGGCTAAAAAGAGCTGGATGACAGGGTGGTGTGGGGGAATAGCCAAGCAGAGAATGTTATTATACCCTGAGGCCAGCCTATTCTCAGGAGGGGTTGTTTGCTGGCTCAGGCTGAGGGCTGGCCAACATTCAGAGACCTGAAGGAAGGAGAGAATCAGAACTCTAACTAAAGGTTGCTTAACAAGTTATTTTGTTGCAATTGATCTGTAGACACAGCCAGTTTAGCTGATCCTTTATGAAGCAAAATGAGACTGTGGAGAGTGTGTGTCTATTCTTGTTGCAGATAAACCAGGTAGCATCAGAGTCTTTTGGGGGACTTCCCCAGAGGTCCAGTGGCTAAGACTCTGCTCCCAATGCAGGGATCCAGGTTTAGTCTCTGGACAAGGAACTAGGCCCCACATGCCGCAACTAAAAAACAACCGTCTTTGCTAGGTCCTATGAGGGAGGGTGTTTCTTTGCAGCGATCCCTTTCCTAGAACACAAAAGGATAGATTTCTTATACTTCACTTGTTTTTCAGGATCACGGGGCTTAGGTGAGGTCTAACATTGTCACTGCAAACTTTTGTTCTAAGCCTTCTCAGCTGCTCCATGTGCCCTCTTTGGGGCATGGGAGAATGTCTGGGCTCTGAAAATGACCTGAACAGATTATAGGAGACCAGTGTGGTGTGTCTGATCCTTCGGTCAGCCTCTCTGTCGGGGTTACCCCACATTAAAAATTATGACTGCCCAGTCCATTGGGAGGCCAGTTCCAGAATTTTGCAAGTTACCTCAGGCTTGTTGTTGTTCAGTCACTAAGTCTCTTTGCGATCCCATGGACTGCAGCATGCCAGGCTTCCCTGTCCTTCACCATCTCCCAGAATTAGCTCAAACTCATGTCCACTGAGTCAGTGATGCCATCCAACCATCTCATCCTCTGTTGCCCCCTTCTCCTCCTGCCTTCAATCCTCCTTAGCATCAGGGTCTTTCCAATGAGTCAGCTGTTCACATCAGGTGGCCAAAGTATTGGAGCTTCATCTAAGGAAACTGATCAATCATCCCAAAATGACTAGGTTTCCCTATACTTATCTGGATATTTGTGCAGCCCTTGAATTTTGGGCTTTGAATACAGTCCCCAAGGCCCTGACATCTGACCTCTGTATCTTATTCTAGCTCTTTCCTCCTTCCCACAGCCCTCTGAGGTTGCAAGTGATGAGCTCTCCTTCCTTTCTTAATGGAAGAGGCTTCCGAGACCTCATACCTAAGTTCCCTCTGCCCTGTTACTTATAATAAAACTCAATGATCTGACACCAAAGCTTGAAGAGGAGCAACCGAACTCCTAGTTGTATATCCAGGAGGAATAAAACCTATGTCCATGCAAAAATCTGTTCAGCAATGTTCAAGCTGCTTTATCCATAATAGCCAAAAAACAGAAACAACCCAAATGTCTATCAACTGATGAATGGATAAGTCAAATGTGGCCTGTCTTACAAGGAATATTGTTTGGCAATGGAAATGAATGAACTGCTGACCCATGTTACCGCATGGGTAAACCTTGACTACTATGCTAAGTAGAAGAACCCGGTAACAAAAGACCACATGTTCTATCATTTCTTTTATATGTAAGTCCAAGATGGGCAAACCTTTAGGGACAAAAGTAGGGTTGCCAGGAGCTGGGGGAGAGAGGGGGAGCCTGCAAATAGGTATAGGGTTTCTTATTGGACTAATGAAAATGTTCTCGGGAGCTAAAGAAGCTTAGACAATCTATTCCTTCTCACCAAAGCTCCTTTCAAAATACTGTCAATCTGTAAACTCAAAACTTCCATTTTGGAATTTATAAATTCAGCACCACTTTTGTCCTTGCACCTCTGCTTCAAAAATTCTAATTTTCCCCAAAGCAAATGGTACCTCTAGAGAAACAGGAGGTCACATACCAGAGAATTAAAATACCACAATTATGTTAAAATAAATGAAAAATACTATTCCCATTACACTAGCATCAAAATAAAAATGGGCCATAATTGTGTCAAATTATTTGCTAACACTCTTATCTCTTTCACCCATAAATTTGAGCTTATCTTTTGTATCTTCATGGAGTCATTTGTAAAAAGAATAAAATCATTGAATGAAATAAAGGAGGAGTTTGGAGACACACCACAGAAACATGTTTGCGAGTTGACAGTGATCCACAGTGAAAATATTGTTCATGTGGAATTTATTCCTATACCAGCCCAAGCAAATCATTTGGGGTTGTAGTGGACAGACAGTAAAGTGAACCCCACAACGTTCCTCTTCTGGTATTCACACCCTTGTATAATCCTCTCCCATTGAATTTGGGCACTACTTGTGAGTTGCTTCTAAGCATTAGAATATGGCAATGGTGATGCAGTGTCACCACTTGACTGTTAAATTATGTAAGACTTTAGCTTGCTACAGACTTCCTCCCTTCCTGGCTTTGAAGAGGTAAGTGGCCATGATAGAAAGGCTGCATATCAAAGGGGTGAAGATGGACTCTAGGAGCTGAGGATAGCCTCTCTGCAACAGTCAGAAGGCAGGTAGGGCCTCAGTCTCACAGTCACAAGGAAATAAATAACTTCTACCAACAATTTGAGAGAGCTCGGAAGAGGCTATTTCTCTAGTCAGGCCTCCAGATGAGAACACAACCTGGCCAATACTTCGATTATTACAGCATGAATCCAGAGAATCCAGCTAAACCTTGATATATATTCTTGACCCATAGAAATAGTAGATACAAATAGCATATTTTATATATATATATATGTTTATATACATAAATAGTGACCAGGTACATGTATATTGTTTTAAGATACTATGATGAGATTTGTCACAGCACAGAAAGCTAATATAGGGTCATATAGTGAGGGAACCAGAGGCTTCCCAGGTGGTAAAGAATCTGCCTGCCAATATAGGAGATGCGAGAGACTCGGGTTTGATCCCTGAGTCGGGAAGACCTGCTGGAGTAGGAAATGACAACCCACTTCAGTATTCTTGCCTAGAAAATTACATGGACAGAGAAGCCTGGCAGAAATCAGTTCACGGGGTCGCAAAGAGACAAACATGACTGAGTGTGCAACTGCCTGGCTCAGTGAGTGAAGGAACAAACTATTCAGACACGTGCCTTTATTCGGATCTCTGCTTCAAATTATATTGCCTTTTTGGTCTGGTGGCTGAATCAGAACTCAGGAGAGCTAAGATCCTATTAAGTTGTGACCAACAATTTCCTTCCTTTCCCTTTGCCTCGTTTTCCTCATTTGTAAAATAGAAGACATCATAGTGGGTGAACTCTAAAGAACGTTTCAACTCGTTTTTTATGTCCTATGGCCCCCAAAGAAGAAGGTACCCTTGAAATGCATTTGAACTGAAGTGAAGCAGAAAAGGATGAAGTTTGGGAACAACGGAACAGAAATGAGCAAATATTGAAGACTAAAAGGAAATTTAGCTCAGAATAGAAAGTTTAAAAACCCATATACTGATGGCTCCATAGAAATCAATGAAATGCCCCCAACTAATTGCAGATATGATGCTGGCACGTGCAGCCAAGTGGGCAATGGGATTAATACTTCCCATCTTGTTTCTATGAACCTCATTCCAAAGATATCTATTATTTGGGAGTTTTGTTGTTGTTGTTGTTGTTTTAATCTAGATCAAATCTTTTCCAGTGAAAGAAAAAACAACTTACCTTTAGCCCAGCTCTGAGACTTGGTGTGAGAATCCTCTTCATGTTCTCCACCTCTAATAACAAGCATCGCTCAATTATTAGACCACTGTCATGACTTCTGGTTAGTCGGAAGAGCAGAGCCAATGTTCCTAGAAGTAAACCAGAGTAACAGGCTTATGTGAAATAGTTTTGTGGGTCTCCATTTTCTAATGCTACATAAAGAAAGGCTTTGAATAGTGCTGGATTCTGGGAAGAACCATGGTGAGTATTTTCTAAGATTTCAAAGTCAATGGGGGATAAAACTGAGAACATAAATTCTAAAACCATCATAAGCTGAATGTTGGAAAAAGAGAAGCAAGTGTTCTTTTCAGTGTGGAAGAAAAAAAAAAAGCTCATTAGGGTCTTAGAATGAATCTACTCTTACAAGTCTAATCCATGAATAAACTAAGAAATAGAACTTTGCTGAAAAATTCCTCATGGATTTACAAGTTGCTATAAGTCCCCAAGGAGTGGGGTTTGAGCTATAAAGTTGCCTGAGGTACACAAGTCTGTACAGTGTAGTAAGAATTTGGAAACTGACATCTGTCCACAACAAAGACACTACTGATACCAAAAAGCAGACCTATCTGGCTTTCTCTCCCCTGTGTTACATAGTACTTAGTGTGGGTTTAAGAGTAACTTAATGGTGGCTGGCTTAAGAAAGAGGGAATTTTGAGGGGCTGTTGGATGTGTGAAAGCAGAAGAGCCAAACTAGATTTATTAAAAACCCAGGACTGTAAATCATTTAGTTTAATTTTTATCTTAAATTTCTCATGTAATTGGACTAGTGATTTTCAAAATTCTCAACTACCTATTAACATATAGGTAAAGCCAGAAAACAAATATACATATACTTCTTTTCCTCTTATCAAATGAAATAATACTATTAAAAAGCCCAGCAATAGAAGGTATCAATAAATGTAAGTTTCCAACAAGGACCTACTGTATAGCACAGGAAACTATAGTCAATATCTTGTAATAATGTGTAATGGTAAAGAATCTAAAAAATTATATATATATACATATATGTATGCATGTATCTGAAGCAATTTGCTGTGTATCTGAAACTAACACAATATTGTAAATTAACTATACTTTAATTTTTTAAGTTAAATTTCTTAATTTAAAAATAAAAACAAATGTACGTGTCATCTTCCATTCTGCACTTTATTCAAATGTCCCATAATAATGGATCAATTCTTTGCCAACTCTTAGATTTTATAATGAATTTAGCTGGATGTTAAATGTGCTGTTTTGGATGGACATCAGCTAAAAACACAGTCACAAAGCAAAACTATAGTAAGACAAAGCTGAGACTATTGACTTAGATTGCAGATTATATCAGTCTCTGATGCTCCAGCCATTTGTGAAGCCTGCTTGGTCAAATGCAACATCCCTTTCTTACTCATTTGAGAAAGGATCTACTTTGGAAGACTACAAGAGATAGAAAAATGAGAAATTTGGGTGGGGGGCTATAAGATTGCCATGGTCAAAGTAAAGATTATTTTATCTCTTATATATCTTGATAATTAGACTGAATCAAAAATCAGGAAGCCAATAATTTGTAGTGATCTTACCATCTTAAACAGACAGCTAGCTGCATGCTCATCAGAGGGAAGACTTGAGGGAAATGTTTCATGACCCTAAGATCTCTTCAGGATGGGCTTTTTCTTTTATGAATCTTTGAGTTTATTTAGACTTCCCCCTTAAGCCTGGTTCTCCTTAATAGTTAAACCCTGTATTCCTCCTTGGGCTTTCCCAGTGGCTCAGTGGTAAAGAATCTGCCTGCAATTCAGGAGACACAGGAGACATGGGTTCAATCTCTGGGTCAGGAAAATCCCCTGGAGAAAGGCATGGCAACCCACTCCAGTATTCTTGCCTGGAGAATCCCATGGACAGAAGAGTCTGGCGGGCTATAGTCCATAGGATCGCAAAGAGTAGGACATAACTGAAGTAACTTAGCACACATTCTTCCTTAAACCCCTACAACCCTGTCTCCACACACTGAAATTAGATCATCTTTTTTCAGCTTGTGGCTGACCCTGTCACACTTTTCCTGAGATCCCTTAACAGCTTCCCATTGTTCATTCATTAAACACCAAACCCTATACAAGACTTCATGACTTAAGATGCATTTGGCTGCAAATAACAGAGAACACCCACTCAACTAGCTTAAATAATAGTAATATCACCTAACAAGAAGTCCCTATAATGGTGGCCCCAGATGGGTCATTAGCTTCTTCAAGGACCCAATTTTCTTCCATCTTTCTTTTCTGCCACTGATTTTTTTTTTTTTTTTTAAGATTTCTGACTTATGTTCACCATTGTTTTAATCATGAAGGAAAAATTTTCTTCTTATATCAATCCCTCATTGAATTGTTATTTAAAGTGTCTTCACTTTATCCTTTAATTACAGTGAGGGCATTTTTGAAAGGCATTTTCAAGTGTGAATAAATAGGGTCCATGGGATACATTGCTTCCCCAAGGTGTGTATTTTTGAGAACTACCACCCTGGTCACATAACCAAAAAGTGTCATGGTCCCAGATTAACTTATCTATAAAGTCCCAGCCACCAATGAGTTTCAAGGTCAGAAGCATTCAGTTGTACTTGACTGAAATGTTTAATGGTGTTGGGTCAAGCATAGCATGGCACACTGTTTCCTTCAGGCTATCTCCAATAAGATAAAATATTCATGGATTGTGAGTCATTAATTCTCCCCTTGCCATGTATTTTGTTGTGTTGAATGAGTACAGAGCTGTAACTAAAGAGATAATAAGAAAGTAAAGGGGAATGTAAAAGGTTTAATTTCTCATTTCAGAGCCATGCTTTGGAGAGAGTCACACCAGGCAGAAAACACCATGAGATGCCCTCTTTGGAAATGGCATGATGCTGACAGGAACCAGCTTGCCAAGCTAAATCACCAGGTTCTAATCCAATATCAACTGAAAATGAAATTTGATGAACAGAAAGTCTTTTGCAGTAAAAATGCTATGTTGCTTGTAGTTGTTACTTAAAGGTAGCCAAGGCAACCTTTGTGACCTCCAAAAAGAAGCCAACAATCCCGGACTGAGAAGAGAGATCAAGAATGAAAATCAGAAGGTAATGGACTCCTATAGTTCTAGTCTAGTCCAAGCATAAATAAAAACACGGCACAAGAAAAGCAGAAGCCAATACGAAAAGGTCTTTCCATCATTAGGAAAACACACAGAAGGCTTGTAAGGAGAGCTCTATAAAACTTATGTAATGAACCTAGGTGGAATTTGGTGGTGAACATTAATTGAGTGATAATTTTGGATGGAAAGCAAACGTGAACTTTCTAGATGTTTTTACTCTTGATCAGAAAATCCTTAATTTGTAACAACTTCTTTGAATTTTGAAGATTATTTGAATCCCCATCACCACTGAAAACTGAACTGAACAACTAGAGGTTGACTGATGGGATACTTTCAAAACATCCATAATTCCAGAAACTTTATGAAGAAATATAAGAAAAACTTTGCCACCTCACATCCATTAGGATAGCTACTGTCAAAAAAAAAAAAAAATAGAAAATAAAAAGTGTTGGCAAGGATGAGGAGAATTTGGAACCCTTGTGCCCTATTGGTGGGACTAGGCAGCTCCTATGGAAAATAGCACAGAGCTTCCTCAAAAAAATTAAAAATAGAACTACCATGTCAGGAAGGGCGGCAGTGAGGAGATATCCCTCGTACAAGGTAAGGAGCAGCGGCTGCACTTTGCTGGAGCAGCCATGAAGAGATACCCCACGCCCAAAGTAAGAGAAACCCAAGTAAGATGGTAGGTGTTGCAAGAGGGCATCAGAGGGCAGACACACTGAAACCATACTCACAGAAAACTAGTCAATCTAATCACACTAGGACCACAGCCTTGTCTAACTCAATGAAACTAAGCCATGCCCATGGGGCAACCCAAGATGGGCGGGTCATGGTGGAGAGATCTGACAGAATGTGGTCCACTGGAGAAGGGAATGGCAAACCACTTCAGTATTCTTGCCTTGAGAACCCCATGAACAGTATGAAAAGGCAAAATGATAGGATACTGAAAGAGGAACTCCCCAGGTCAGTAGGGGCCCAATGATTGGGGGCAGGAGGAGAAGGGGATGACAGAGGATGAAATGGCTGGATGGCATCACTGACTCGATGGACGTGAGTCTGGGTGAACTCCAGGAGTTAGTGATGGACAGGGAGGCCTGGCGTGTTGCGATTCATGGGGTCGCAAAGAGTCGGACACAACTGAGCGACTGAACTGAACTGAATTGAACCATGTGACCCAGCAATTGAAAGCAGGATCTCAAAGAGATATTTGCATCCACATTTATATCAGCAATATTAGCAATAGCCAACCCAGATGTTCATTGACAGATGAAAGTAAAAACAAAATGTGATGTGTTCCCACAGTGGAATATTATTCAGACTTAAAGAAGAAATTCTGACACATACTAAAACATGGATGAACCTTGAGGATATTATGCTAAGTGAGACTAGCCAGTCCCAAAAAGGTAAAAATACTGTATGATTCTACTTATATGAGACATCTAGTAGCCAAATTCATAGAAATAGAAAGAAGAATGGTGGTTACCAGGGCCTATGGGGAGGTGGACATGGGGAGTTGTTGTTTAATGGGTATAGAATTAAGATAAAAAGATTTTTATCTGGAAAGATAAAAAATGTTCTGGAGATCTATTTCACAACAACATGAGTATGTTTAACACTGCTGAGCTGTATTCTTAAAGTGGCTTAGATGGTAAATTTTATGTGGTGTGTTTTTTATCACCACCGCAACAAAAAAACATTACCATTCCCTTCATTGACAATTAACTTCAGGAGAGATTGGATGAGAGGTTTCCTCACAGGTAAGAGGAAGATGGAAGGGGGAAAGAATATGGAGAATTTTAAGGGCTCTAGACTTGTCCTTCCCTGTAACTTGGATATTACTGAGGCTGCAGAGAATGAAGGAAGAAAGAGCACAAACAGTAACCTTGGATATAAAAGGGATTGAAAGGCTTATGCAAGACCTCCTGTCTGCTAACTTCAAGTCTCCTCAATTCTGAATCTCTTGGTAGATCTGCATCTTTTGATGCCACAGACCCACTCCCTCTGTCCTCCTTAAAATCCGTACTACCCGACCTGTCAAAGCAGAGTCTTCATATGCTGTGCCTTTGTCTGTGCTGGGGAGAAGACTCAGAGAAAGTGCTGCATCCTGGGAGCTAGAACACTGGAGCGGGTTGGGACTCGGGAGCATTCTAAGGGTGGAAGAGCATGGTCCTTTAGCTTGGAGCAAGGTGATGGTTCAAAACATTCAGGCACAGGATAAGCAAAAAATGAAAAGAAGGCCAGCCAGTGGGTCAGAGTCTAAGAAACAGGAACCAGTAGTCTGGTCCGTAGGCATGAATAGCAGCCTCCCTTCCCCAGGTGGGAAGTGTGACCAGCAGACGTAGTCTAGGCAGCAGACACAGAAGCCCCGCACAAAATGTCAGAAAACTCCTCGCAGGAGTAATACAGACCACCCATTACAGAAATTTACCTTGCCTCAAAGACCTTGATTTGGGACTTCATGGTGTCTGACACTTTCTACTAAAGGTAAGAAAACACATCCATTGTTGATCTCTTTCAGTTCCCTTTACATCAGATTTCAAAGACTTCACTTCTGGTAGTACGGAAGATAGGATTACCTGGAGACTTCCCACTGCAGAACAGTTAGAAATGCTGGATAACGCTAACAAACATTCCTTCAAATGCATACCTGAGCTCACCAAAAAAATCAGTGGAGAGCTCCAGGGGCTCAAAATGCATAAGGAATGGAATGGACGCTGGAGCAGTAGAAGCATGAACCCTGGTACAAAGAGGGTAGGGATTTGCCAGTTTACAGAAACCAGGACTTGGGTTTTCACAAACAGAGAATGAAAGTTTCTGAGAAAATGTGCCATGATTTGGTGTCTCTCTGGTGACCTTGTAGTCTTCTGGCCAGAACCAGCACCCAGATCTTTCTTCCCATTGACTAGTCCTGAGGAAGGACAGGGTGAACTTTCTTCAATGGGTCTTCTGGATATGTTTATCTTTATCAGAAGGCAGAGGGCATTGAAGCTACTTCAGTACAACATAAAAAACCCTAGAGACCCTCAGAGTCCTCTAGCTCTGGGCATTTAGTCTCTCAGGAGCCGTTAGCTCCTTATCGTCTCACCCAGGTTCACAAAGTTGATGGTTACATCTTTCACTCTTCCTGCCTGCCCCACTACCAGGCTCCTAGAGCCTAGAATCTGTAGCCCAGAGGGTCCTGAGACCAGAGCCTACTCTGCCTTAAAAGGAATAGTCAAGACTAGAATGCTCTTTCTGAAAATTACACAATTATTCCTTTTAGAAGGAGGGAGTCTGTCTGCTGTTAAAGCCAAATGTGATGTGTTTCCTTTAAAAAGTCTCCATAGTGACAGTTTTGGTCATGGCCCCCTCAAGTCTGGAACAAGCATCTAGGAGAAATATTGGAGGCCTCAGGACATGGCACCAAACTGTCAGGTCAGGAAACCAGCAAGGCACCTTGGAAGGAAAAAGGGGCACACAGTTACAGTAAAAGCAGAGTTCCTTATCGGTGATGTTCGCTCTCCTCCAACAAGGAATTCCGTGTTTCCCTGAGAAGGTAAACATGAGGTTATTAGCCCTGAGATGACTCACTAAAACACACCCAGAGTAGCTGTGTGTTCACTGGGAGACCCCCGTTGGCAGTGCAGGCTGTAAATTATGGTCATTCCTAAGAGGTAACAAGAGAGGTTCTGTCAGCTGTGCGATTACTTTGTTTTGGCAGGACACTTTGGAGTCAAGAAAACATTGGCTGGAGTTCAAGGCCAAGATTTTGGATCAGCTGCCACCATAATTTTTCAGAAATGTGATGACTGTTCCTCAAGAAATAGTTTCCTAAGTAGGCTACAGGAATGTCTCCTGTACATGTTCGAATGGGATTTAAAGAATGAAGCCCTTGGGGACCAACGAGTTGAAGCGAGTTACCATGGGCTTCTCAAGCAAAGGGTGAGGAGCCGAGGTCATATTGGGGATCTCCTCCCCAAATGGAGTGAAAGAATTAGAGAGCGATTTTCATTGAAGTGAGCCATGCCTGGACGCTCTATCTTCTACATGATATGTGAGAACAGCGATAGAAAGTCTACCGAGGTTACTCAGATAGATTTCTCTTTAAGTTCTGTGTTATACTAGCAGTGTAAGCTTCCGACACTTCCCCATATCCTGGTTGTATGTGATAATAGTAAAGAGGAGAATCGTGAACATCTGATTTGCCCCATGCCTACAGAGGGTACTGGATTGCACTCACTCTTTCATGCCTATTCACAGTCCTTCATTTGTGCAGCAGAAACCATCACTCATACCTGAAACTTCAGGGGATCATTGCAATCTGAATACCCGAATATGAGTCCATGGCTTGGCTTGGCGCGAAGAACATTCCCTGCTCTTTTTTATTTAACATAACATTGCATCTATGTGAACACCCTATTAACACTGTACATTGAGCTCATCAACAGGAACATTTACAATGTACCTGAGTTCCTAAGAAAGAAAAGGAGGTCAAGTTTGGATGGTTGGAGGTTGGGTATGAAACTGAGAGTCGAAAACTGAGTCAGAAATACCATTATGGAAGCACAGATGCGATACCTGTGGAGAACTAAGCATTCGTGAGGGAAGAGAGAAGAAAATGTCAGTCCTTTGAGGCAGCAGCTGGGCCATGCAGATAATAACCTGGAAATTGACTTATTATGTTATTGTATTCATTTTGTTGACTTTATGAGGGTATATTAAAAACACTGTTTGCTCTCTAAGAGATTAAAAAAAGATGGTAGCCAGTCTCAGAGTTTATGTCATTCACACAAATGGTTTCCAAGGTGGAGGCTGATGCTGGGTTTCTCATTTTGTTTAGGAAATTGTATCCATTACTCTGGGCTTCCCCAGTGGCTCAGTGGTAAAGAATCCACCTGCAGTGCAGGAGCCACAGGAGACATTGGTTCAATCCCTAGGTCAGGAAGATCCCCTGGAGGAGGGCATGGCAACCCACTCCAGTATTCTTGCCTGGAGAATCCCATGGACAGAAGACCCTGGTGAGCTCCAGTCCATGGGATTGCAAAGAGTTTGACACCACTGGAGTGACTTAGCATGCATGCATGCATTCATTACTCTACGGAAGCCCTGAAAATTATCTTTGCTCTACTATGAGTGTTCTTAGATAGCTTCTACACCATGAAATTAAAAGACGTTTACTTCTTGGAAGGAAAGTTATGACCAACCTAGACAGCATGTTAAAAAGCAGAGACATTACTTTGCCAACAAAGGCCCATCTAGTCAAGGCTATGGTTTTTCGTCATATATGGATGTGAGTGTTGGACTATAAAGAAAGCTGAGCACTGAAGAATTGATGTGTTTGAACTGTGGTGTTGGAGAAGACTCTTGAGAGTCCCTTGGACTGCAAGGAGATCCAACTAGTCCATCCTAAAGGAGATCAGTCCTGGGTGTTCACTGGAAGGACTGATGTTGAAGCTGAAACTCCAATACTTTGGCCACCTGATGTGCAGAGCTGACTCATTGGAAAAGACCCTGATGCTGGGAAAGATTGAAGGCAGGAGGAGAAGGGAACAACAGAGGATGAGATGGCTGGATGGCATCACCAGTCAGTGGTGGTTTTGGACCAAACCCAATGGACATGGGTTTGGGTGAACTCCGGGAGTTGGTGATGGACAGGGAGGCCTGGTGTGCTGTAGTTCACAGGGTCGCAAAGAGTTGGACATGACTGAGCAACTGAACTGAACTGAACACTATAATATAATATCAGTACTGAAAATGTCACAAGAGATAGTGGTGTACAAATGATATAGACTGCTTCTTTGGAAGGCCTACTTTATTTCAATTGTTTTGAATTAAATTTTTATTTTCTATATTTTTTATCATGTTCCCAACTTTACCACATGTGCTACGTGATGTGTGGGAGTGGGTGTACATTTAAAGAGGTGGGAAGGGGCTCTAAAAAGTTCAACAGCAAAGTTTCCAATTATCAAATTCCCACTAAATCTTACCCTTTTGTGTCATTCTCCCCATTGTTGTTGTTGTTGCTCAGGCACTTGGTTGTATCTGACTGTTTGCAACCCCGCAAACTGTAGCCCACCAGGCTCCTCTGTGCATGGGATTTCCCAGCAAGAATATGGGAGTGGGTTGCCATTTCCTACTCCAGGGGATTTTTCCAACCCAGGATTAGAATCTGTGTCTCCTACATTGCCAGGCAGATTCTTCACCACTGAGCCACCATGGAAGCCCAAGATTTTAAGTAGAAGGCTTACATGATCAAATTTATGTTTTCAAAAGATTACTGTGACAGCAGGAGAAAGAGTTGGAGGGGATCCAAGAAAGAGTCATTGTGGATGCCAGAAGTCCAGAAAGTAAGCTGTTGCAGTAATAGGCGAGAAATGACGGCAACCACTCTGGCCACCAATGATAACTAATGACTTAGTTCGTGTTAGTGCAAACAGAGAAGTGACCATTTCAATAGATACTTCAAAGACAAAATGAAGATCTGGTGATTAACTGAATTGATGGAGTACTGGGGAGATGAAAAAGAGGGGGTTTGTTTTTTTTTTTTTTTTTTGGTAAAAGAGTGGTATTAAGCGCACTGATCGCATCATAGGGGCTATACCCTCATGCTCTCTTTTAATCCTGATTCCCTCTCAAAAATCTCATCTCTTTTGTCATTCAGTCACTAAGTCATGTCTGACTCTCCTACTCTTTGCAACCCCATAGACTGCAGCACATCAGGCTCCTCTGTCCTCCACTGTCTCCCAGAGTTTGCTCAACCTCATGTTCATTGAGTCGGTGATGCTATACAGCCATCTCATCCTCTGTCACCCCCTTCTTCTCCTGCCCTCAATCTTTCCCAGCATCAGGTTCTTTTCCAAAGATTCAGCTCTTTGCATCAGGTTGCCAAAGTATTGGACTTCAGCTTCAGCAACAATCCTCCAATTTGCAATGCGTACACAGCCTCACCAAAATACTGAGGGACAATTGGGAATCTTAGCTGAGATCACAAAAACATATTCATATTTTAAGGATTTCCATTAAAAGAATCAAAATCTTTGATCTCCCAGCAGACACTCCGGGCAGAACTCTCACCAGGGCTGTTATTAAGCTGGGAAATTTATCCTAACATTCAAGGTTCTTTTTAGAGCATGGGGTATCTTTCATCTGCTAGTGTAAAAAGTAAAATAGACTTTTGAAACTCTGGTTTCTAGACCTGAGTTTACTGTTTAGTTACTTTACAAGCAGCTTTAAGACAGGTCACTACTGATCAGCTTATCATAATAACAACAATCAGGATAGTGACAATCATGCAACAATATGTCCACTCCACTCCACTTAGTGTATCCTTCCAAACCATCATATTGAAACCTAAAAGCAAAATGGCTGTCTGGCGAGGCCTTACAAATAGCTGTGAAAAGAAGAGAAGTGAAAAGCAAAGGAGAAAAGGAAAGATATAAACATCTGAATGCAGAGTTCCAAAGAATAGCAAGAAGAGATAAGAAAGCCTTCTTCAGCGATCAGTGCAAAGAAATAGAGGAAAACAACAGAATGGGAAAGACTAGGGATCTCTTCAAGAAAATCAGAGATACCAAAGGAACATTTCATGCAAAGATGAGCTCGATAAAGGACAGAAATGGTATGAACCTAACAGAAGCAGAAGATATTAAGAAGAGATGGCAAGAATACACAGGAGAACTGTACAAAAAAGATCTTCATGACCCAGATAATCACGATGGTGTGATCACTCACCTAGAGCCACACATCCTGGAATGTGAAGTCAAGTGGGCCTTAGAAAGCATCACTACGAACAAAGCTAGTGGAGGTGATGGAATTCCAGTGGAGCTATTCCAAATCCTGAAAGATGATGCTGTGAAAGTGCTGCACTCAATCTGCCAGCAAATTTGGAAAACTCAGCAGTGGCCACAGGACTAGAAAAGATCAGTTTTCATTCCAATTCCAATGCCAAAGAATGCTCAAACTACCGCACAATTGCACTCATCTCACACTCTAGTAAAGTAATGCTCAAAATTCTCCAGGCCAGGCTTCAGCAATATGTGAACCGTGAACTTCCTCATGTTCAAGCTGGTTTTAGAAAAGGCAGTGGAACCAGAGATCAAATTGCCAACATCCGCTGGATCATAGAAAAAGCAAGAGAGTTCCAGAAAAACATGTATTTCTGCTTTATTGACTATGCCAAAGCCTTTGACTATGTGGATCACAATAAACTGGAAAATTCTGAAAGAGATGGGAATACCAGACCAGCTGACCTGCCTCTTGAGAAATGTGTATGCAGGTCAGGAAGCAACAGTTAGAACTGGACGTGGAACAACAGACTGGTTCCAAATAGGAAAAGGAGTTCATCAAGGCTGTATATTGTTACCCTGTTTATTTAACTTATATGCAGAGTACATCATGAAAAACGCTGGACTGAAAGAAACACAAGCTGGAATCAAGATTGCTGGGAGAAATATCAATAATCTCAGATATGCAGATGACACCACCCTTATGGCAGAAAGTGAAGAGGAACTCAAAAGCCTCTTGATGAAAGTGAAAGTGGAGAGTGAAAAAGTTGGCTTAAAGCTCAACAT
>NW_011494903.1:9309958-9314327 GCF_000754665.1 Bison bison bison
GAAGAATTGATGCTTTTGAACTGTGGTGTTGGAGAAGACTCTTGAGAGTCCCTTGGACTGCTAGGAGATCCAACCAGTCCATTCTGAAGGAGATCAGCCCTAGGATTTCTTTGGAAGGAATGATGCTAAAGCTGAAACTCCAGTACTTTGGCCACCTCATGTGAAGAGTTGACTCATTGGAAAAGACTCTGATGCTGGGAGGGATTGGGGGCAGGAGGACAAGGGGACGACGGAGGATGAGATGGCTGGATGGCATCACTGACTCGATGGACGTGAGTCTGAGTGAACTCCGGGAGCTGGTGATGGACAGGGAGGCCTGGCGTGCTGCGATTCATGGGGTCGCAAAGAGTCGGACACGACTGAGTGACTGATCTGATCTGAAGCCTTTTTAAACTTAGCTGCTCTAAGTTCAGCATTGGAGACTGGTTTGGAGAAACAGCTATGAAACCTTTGAAGAAACGAGCTTCAGTCTGAGAGGTTTGTTCTGCCAACAGTTTTGGTTTGAAGATAACTTGTTAATCCCAACTAGTCAGAATGTGAGGGATCACTCAAAGGAAGGCAAGATGAACTATCAGGAACCTGCATTGGGACACAGGTTTTGTGTGGCCCTTTAAAGAGTCAGCCAGTGAAGATTTACTCAACAGATATCTTTAAGCTCCTGGGATGCGTAAAGGAGATGAGCGGAGGCTGGCCCAGAAGACAAGATTTAGTCTCACACTGTGTGTGTGTGTGTGTGTGTGTGTGTGTGTGTGCGCGCGCGCGCGCGCGCACATGCATGCACTCACTCAGTCCTGTCTGACATTTTGTGACCCTATGGACTGTAGCCCACCAGGCTCCTCTGTCCATGGAATTCTCCAGGCAAGAATACTGGAGTGGGTTGCCATTCCCTTCTCCAGGGGATCTTCCTGACCTAAGGATCCAACCTGAGCCTCTTGTATTGCAGGCAGATTCTTTACCATCTGAGCCACCAGGCAAGGTCCATGCCAAAAGACCCCATGGTGTCAGTTTATGGCCAGGCTTCACCCCAGGAACCCAAGAACTTGAGATGTTAAATAAAGCTGCCTCATGAAGATAGTAGCAGCTTTGATTTATTGAGCTTCTGGTCATATCAGGTGCCACGTGAACCCAATGAAGTGGTTATTATTCTCCTGATTGTACAAAGGAGGAAACTGAGGCTTGGGAAGGCCTCACAGCTAGTGAGGTTTGCTAGGCCCCAAAGTTAGTAATAGAAAAGCAGGAATTTAAGCTCTAGAGTCCTCCTTGTGGGAGATCATTTAAGAATATCCCAGTTTTAAAAATTTTCACAAAGCAGAAACATTATGTATTGAATATTAACATTGCAAAACCACACTTGGGGTAATAATTCCCCTGGAACAGGAAATCTTTTATTTCAGAGTCACCTAGTACTTGACAAAGATGGTAAAGGAAGAGAAACAAATCCAAGTGTCAGAGAATTCTTTGAAGACCAGCAACTTGGAAGTTATGACGCTGAAAAGATAAGTAAGGTGGCAGTAGAAGGGATGCTCCACGCGGTTGCCCGATTAGCTGTACAAGCAGAGTTTGCAAGCCCCAAGAAAACTGGGTGTAAGAAAATCAAGAGTGCAGGGATCCGGCAAACTGGAGAGCATTTGTCCCATCTCAAAACACTCAAATTTCTTTTTTTTTTCCCTGTCTAAACACTGACTGGCCAAACACATCTGTAGACCACCCATTCATAGCCCCTGAGACAATAAATGTCACAGAATAGGGTGGAGCTCAGCCTAGCGAGGGTGGATGAGGGAGCTTACTGAGGACCTGGGATGTAAACCGTAGGTGAATGATGCATGGACCCAGTTAGAAAGCAAAGCGTTTTCCAAGTGGGAGGAATAGTGGGAATAAAACACTGCTGGCAGGAAAGAGCAAGGAATGTTTAGTAGATGACAAGTAAATCAATTTGAGCAAGTCAATTTCAGCACCATTTGACTGAACAAGAGGTAGTGAATAATAAGGCAATAGAGAGAAACTGAAGGGGGAGGGCTGGGCCACCAGGCACAGAATATGCAATCGACCTCTGAGGATGGGAGTTATTATAGGTTATCAAAGAGGACAGGAGTGTTATCACAGCAGTATTTTAAGGAGACTGACAGGGCAATGGTGAGAAAAATGAGTTAAAAGAGGAGAGCTTAGAAATCAGAAGAGTTAGGAGGCTTCTCCCTGCTCATGTGGGGTGAGGTTATAAAGGCCTTGTTTCATGGCAGTAGAAACAGAGAAGAAGAGATAGGGAATTTGATTGAACAGGAAAGGTAATGAAGAGGGCATGAGGTCTACTGATGGAGACTTAATGTGATCACCAGCCACAAGTAGACTGATGATCCTATCACAAGCCTCGATAGGATCACCAGTCTGCCTTCAAACCCCAGCCTTGCTGTGTAGTAGCTGGGAGACCTTCGGCAAGTTACTTAGTCTCCCTGTGCCTCAGTTTACCCACCTCTAAAATAACGAGGGGGCTTCTCTGGTGGCTCAGACAGTAAAGAATCTGCTTGTAATGCAGGAGACCCAGGTTCGATCCCTGGGTCAGAAAGATCCCTTGGAAAAGGGAATGACTACCCACTCCAGTATTCTTGCATGGAGAATCTCATGGACAGAGGAAACTGGTGGGCTACAGTCCATAGTGTTACAAAGTCAGACACGACTGAGCGACTAACACACACACACAAAGTGAGGGGATGACCACAGTCCCGCTTCGTGGGGGTGACATATGGATAACCACGTCTGGTGAAATAAACAATCCCAGTGCAGGTGCTCGGTGCAGGCTTGGCTTGTAGAGTGCTCTCCATAAACAGCCACTGGAATTGGAGGGGGACGGGCACGCAGTTGTTGCTCATGCTTCATTTTCCTTCTGAATAAAATGCCAAGAACCGCTATCAAGGTTACATAACTAAGACACCAGGTGGCAAGTTCTATTTAGATAGTCTCTGGCCAGATTTTTGTCTGAAAGCATCAAATACCTTTGACGGCACTGAAGCTGGCCCCCCCAGGGGAGTATAGCTCTCACACACAGCTGGTGCTTCTCAAGCTTTTAATGGAGCCTATCCACCCCTCCTCCGCCCCACCCCCCCTAGAGGGTGCCCTGCACTGGCTCCTGAGAGAAGGGATGTGGAGGAGGTGACGGAGCCTGGAATGCAGCCTCCCACACCGGCCTGGCTGACTCCCCGCACTTGGCAGCCTTTGGGGAGACCGCCCTGTCTTCATCTGGTCTCTGGGGCCCTAGGCCTGGGGTGAGAAGCCCCACAGGCGCCAGGAATTCTGGGCCTTTGCTGCGGTCACTTTCCACCAGCCTTCATGATGCCTGGTCTCTCTTTGGCTAACTGAAGTGGTAGTGGAATCAGAACCCCCTTTCGTCTACACTGGCAAATCCCCCCATCCACTGACACACTTATGAGGTGCCGCTGTTGCATTTGGGACAAGATCCCAGCCTTCGCAGGGAGACCAGGGCAGAGGGCAGCCTCTGGTGGGAAAGATGTCCTTCAGGACACCTGAGGGTCCTTTTTCTTGGTGAGATGGGGAGCGGGGGCTGCTCTGACTGATCCCAAAAGCTAGTGTCATGGTCCAGGAGGCTGAGTCCAGGGAGGGGGTCCTCAGGGCCCTCTCAGTGGGGGGTGGGAAGCAGGACATGTGTGACAGGTGTGATGCACTGGTCCAACTGAGGAGAAAACAGGCTTAAATGTGACTGCTCTGGCCCTGTGAGAGTTTTGCAGGCCGTGAGGCTGGAACTGTCCCCTCTAGGCCTTGTCTGGACCCTCTGTCCGGGGGGACAGTGTACAGAAAAGGGACCTCTTTCTCTTCACAGTCTCTGATTTCATCCTCTAAGAGGGCAGGACTAGATATTGTCAAACCAAATTGTCTGGAAAAGCCTCAAAAATGGCCAGCTGAGGATTTTCCCTTCTTATCCAAAGAAGCGGGAGAGTGTAGGGATTGTTCTGTTGATGGCTTCACCGCATGCTTAGGTTTGAAGTCCTCACAGCAGCCCCATGAGCTCAGCACCGTTGTTACGAAGGTGATGTGAGCCACAAGGGTCAGAACCCAAATATAAACCCCAGGAGGCCGGCTCCATGAGTCCTCATCTATGAAGTGCAAACGACGTGGCTTCAGGAGCTTTAACAGTCAGGGGTGCATAAAGTCTGCAAAAGGAATTCTTTTTCTTGGTTCTCCTTTGGTGATGAGATGGTTTATTAAGCTGCCATTCTTGTAAAGACGCACAATAGCAGCTGCTATTTAAATCAACCTCAGAAGCCCAAGATTTGGGGTTAAGATAAGGCCCTAAATCAACGGTATGCAGAACTCCCAAGGCTTCTTCCAGAGACACAGCCTCCCCCCACCCCTGCCATTA
>NW_011494903.1:9314427-9331772 GCF_000754665.1 Bison bison bison
CCCCTGCCATTAGCCAGTCATGAGGCATCTTTGGCCTATTGTGGAGTGTTGGGTGTTCATGAAAAAATTCAAAATGAGCAGGTTGGAGAATGGAAAGATTCAGGAAAGCCATGGTCCCCAAAGTGATGGAGGAAAGTAGTGGGAATACACTGTGTTATGGACTGAATGTGTGTGTCCTCCTCAAATTTCATATGTTGTAGTCCCAACCCCTAGTGTGGCTGTATTTGGAGACAGAGCCTCCAAAGAAGTAGTTAACATTAAATGAGGTCATAAAGATGGGGCCCCATCATAGGAATAGTGTCCTCATTGGAAGAAACACCAAAGAGCCTCCCTCCTCCCCATTCTCTTCCTCCCTCCCTCCCTTTCTCTCTCTCTCCACACACACACACACACACACACACACACGAGAGGCCATGTAAGGACACAAGAAGAAGGAAGCCATCTATAAAGCAGGAGGACAGCCCTTACCAGGAACCAAACGGGCCAGAACAATGAGACATACGTTTCTGTCGTGTAAGCCCCAGTGCATAGTATTCTGTTACAGCAGCCTGAATGGACTGAGACAACCTGTGTTTCCTGGAGGTTTCCTGGCCTCACCCTTCATTCCTGCAACACCCACCCACATCCCAGCCTCCCATTCCCACACCCCCACCTGCTGCAGAATCTTCTCAAACTCTGGTACCCAGTGTGAGCGACATCGATGGCACTGCCAGGGGACCTCACTGGCAGTGGCGGCAGCAGCAGAAGCAGGACCTGGGGCATACTGATCCAGCCCTAGAATCACTGTGTATTTCTTGGGCTTAATGTAAATCATGACTAACTTCCCAGAGAGTGAAGCAACTTTTTACAAACCAGAGGTGCCTGCAGATGCTTGAGGCTGTTGACTTGTCCAGGACACTAGAGCCTGAGAAGCATTTTAGAGGGACAGAACTGACTTAGGACCTTGTCAAAGTGGGCAAGGGACACAATAATACGAGTCAACGGGGCCAACACATAGCTATGCGTTGTTCTCAAGCTGCAAAGACTTAAAATATCATTCACAAAGATTTCTTCCCTTACCTGACAATTCAGGGTTTACTCCTCATTCTAATAATATATCCTCTTATTTCTGCAAATTTCCCTTTTCTGGAAAGAAATTCTTGAGTTCTTTCATGGGTATCCCTGAGAGAGCCCAATTCATCACATCTGCTGAACATTCTTGTACTTAAACTGTGGCTTCCCTGGTAAATCAGACAGTAAACAATCCACATGCAATGTAGGGGACCAGGGTTCGATCCCTGGGTCAGGAAGATGCCCTGGAGGAGGGCATGGCAACCCACTCCAGTATTCTGGCCTGGAGAATCCCATGGACAGAGAAGTCTGGCAGGCTACAGTCCACAGGGTCGCAAAGAGTCGGACACGACTGAGCAACTAACACTTCCACTTTCTCTAAACTGGTCCTAGGAGAACAGGAAGTCCTCAGAGAATATGAATATTTGCAGTGTATATTGGTTAAATTATAAACAGGAAAAGGTTTCAGTGGGATGTATTTTTTAATGAGAACACATTGTTATCCTGTGAGCATGTGGCATTCTTGCTTAACAGAAACATTTATAAGAACACATACACATTTATATCCAAACACCAAATGGAGATATCTTCAATGACCAATTTGCACCAGAAAGAAAATACATTATACAAAACAGGGGTTATATCCACAGTCATTAATTTTCATTTTCTACACAAAACAACAATAAATTAAATCACATTATATGCAGATAGTTCTACTTACATTAGAATAATAAACTGTATGTAGCTGTCAGTTTTTTACTTTCGTTTTTCTACCAGACTCATGGTAAGTGTATAATGTTCGGTAGTCCAATATGTAAATTACTGATGATAATATGGCCCGGAAGACAAGGGCTGCAGAAGTAATTGCCCACATGTCTGTTCTGTGTCCCTTGGATTCGATTATTCACCATGCACAGGGAACAATGCTCAGATTCCCAGGATCCAGCGGAAAGATCTGCACACTCACAGCATCTCCAGGGCGGTAAGGGCACCTCATTGCTGTTTTGTAAGGCACACCACGCTACACACTTTAAGATCTTGACATTGAATAATAAATAGGACATCGTGTCTCAAAATCCAAATGTGCCTGTTTCTCAACCTTCTCTGCCTTGGTATTATGTGCTATGACAGCTTTGTTCTCCCAGCAAATAAAAACCACTTCAGTAGCCTATGTTGTGACTTACGCTGGTGAATGGGCCCTTTATTCCTTGCACATAGAAATTTAGGTCTTTAAACATGTGACTCAAAGCAATGCAGCACTTTTTGCTAACTCTTAATTCTGCTTGTTCAAATATGTCCCCTGGGAATCACCGCCTAGTACATCAAAGAGCTATTATAACATATGGATTTTTACTTCTGAGCCTTGGCTCCCATTGAAACCTTTTTACTGTGTTTGAAGTAGCTTAAAATATGAACATTAACAGCATCAGCTGGTTTAAAATTGCTTTGGTATGAATGAACATTAGTGGTTAATGAGAAATCTGAACAAACTCCAATCCGGCACCTCTTGAAAGTCATTTTAATCCTAGGGTCTAGCTATGGGGGCACACCTGCAAGAGACATTTGCGAGAGCTCCACGCTGAAAACTGAAGCCAGTTTTATTGGAGTACATGCACATCAGAGGCTTGAACTGCCCCAGGAGCACGTGGTCAAGTTAGGTAAGGGTTCTGATCAAAAGTCAGCCACATTCTTACAGCTGGCACATTGTCTTCTTTCTGCCCTTTGAAAAAGTATGGAGGTCCTACTCACAGGCTGCTACCTGCATGGCATGAAGCTGCTATCTTTGGAGCCATGATGGACAGTGGATGGCGGAGGGGAGAGGGGTGGTAAATATGGCGGCAGCTGGCAACACTGGCCTCTTCCATTTCTTTTGGAAGAGCTTGATCCTGACTCTTCTTGTGAGAGAGGAGCTGAATTACAAGTGGTTCTACAGGTGAACCTATAGGTGATTTGGAATTATAGGTGGTTCTAAAGATGCACTGAAAAAGAAACAAGTTCCTCTGAACAGCACCATCTTGCCCTGTGCTTTCACACTGCTCCCAAAACATATTCCATGTTATTAGTTTCCTATTTTTTCACTAAGGAGGAAATTCAGCTCACCCTCAGCTTTTTCATGAAGCACTGAACCACAGGGCATAACTAAACAAAACCCATGAAAAGGACTTGATTTTCGTTGGTGTTTGGCCTTATGACTGCATCCACTCAGGATCTGAATGCTTTGTGTCCCAAAAAGTATAGGTAGGTATTCCTTTCTGTTTACAGACACTCCCTGAATACCAGTGGCATAATATTCTATTTGGTCTCCCAAAGAGCTTTCACAAAAAGACACTTCATGCTCACTCACAAGAAGGTGGTAAGGCCACTGGACCTACTCTGAATTCCGGTCTCTATCTGTTTAAGGTCTATACAATGGCCTTAATTCCATGGTCAAGGACAAATATCACATTCCCAAAATCAGCAGCAACCAGAAGGGAAGTGGCCAGTTATGGGCACAAAAGGCACAGGAGCTTTGAATTAATGAGTGATCCCAGGATCCTGTGAGTAGGGAGACGTGACTAACATTCCAAAATAAGTCTTTGAATTTAAGGAAGAGGAGAAAAGAAGGCATCAATTTTCCATATGTTTCTCTCCTCCCTGAAGAGTCAAGAACCATTTTAAAGCCTGCAGAACTATGTCTGTGGAAAGGAAAAGCTGATGGTTCTTCTGAGAAATGAGTGTTTACATGGATTTCCTCGGGGAACCTGTGGGGGCAGATATACACTCTATACAGGAAGTTCTTCCTGGATAGAAGTGATCATTTAGAGAAAGCTTTTATTTCTGAGTCCAGCAAAGAAAAAAATCTAAAATAATGATGATGACCATAAAAACCTAGACTTATTTCCAATACCAAGAGTCAATACACTAAAAGTATATACTCATTTTGACCTGTATCGGTGACAACTTATGTTAGACCTGATGAAAAAATACTGATAAAGTATCCCCTTTTGGAATATGAACACCCTGGATTTCAGGGTAATAATTTATAAAATGATCCAACAACTACAGTCTTGTTTATCTTACTATATGATATGTGGCTACTGGCAAAGTGACTAGTTGTCAAAGATGTTAGTGAGTAGTTGTGAGTGCCTAGATGTGAGTGACTAGTTGTCAAAGATGTTAGCAGTTAGAAAATTAAATCCTGAGTTGTAAATCTCCAGAAGTCTTAAACCAGGGTAACCTTGAGCCAAACACCTACAGCTTTAGCAAAGGTTTTCCAACTTTTCATGACAATTTCAAGGAAGAAAGGATAGACAACAGATGTGTAAATAAGCAATCAACCTCAAGAACTGTAGAACTGCTTTAAGATTGGAAGAGAATGGCATCCACATATCATCTCATGATTGGCTCTACCATTTTTAAAAGACTAAATTATCCTTTAAAACTTTTAAGATTTTATGTGGGAATCATAATATTAAGTTTACTACTATTCTTCTACCTGAAATAGAAATAAAAGAGATCTGCTTTAAAAATACTAGAGTTGTTATATTCAAATATCTTTTGATATTGATCTCTAACGTAATTCCACAGTAACAAGAGAACATATTCTGCATGATTTCAATATCTCTAGACCATCAAATTTTTGCACCTGGTCTTATGTCCCTGGCTGTGTTCCAATGTCTCCTAGTACATAGTCTATGGGAACTTGAATAGAATTTGTATCCTACTGTTGTGTGAAAATTGTATAAATCTTAATTATGTAAAATTGGTTCATAGTGCTTTTCAGGTCTACTATATCCACCTACTTCTCTGTATATTCATTCTATTAATTTTTGAGAATTTGATATTGAAACTCCAACTAAGAATCTTAATTTATCTACATAAAAAATAATTATAATATATAGTGGAACTACATGTAACTTTGTTCTATATTTTCCAAGTCACCTATAAATGTGTTATCATGCTTTCATAATTTAAAAATTTTTTTTTAAAAATTAGAGTTAATCACCCCTATAAAAATTCTAGAAAGGTTAGAAATGTTTCCACCCAAAGACTGCAACCAGGTAGAGAGTTTTTTCCCTGTAATAAGTACACAGGCTCAAATTTAAATGTTTTTTTACAAACACAAGATAATAGAAAATGAGTACTTCTAAAATACATGGAAAATACCACTGAAAAATAAAAATAGAGAGAAATAAACTCTCAGTTCACAAAAATAAGACAGATGCAACCCTTCCATTCTGTTTTCATGTTGAGCAGTCCTGAGATGCTACACACTTTGCTTTCCTGGATTTCACTTCCCAAGCTCTCTTTCTATGTTAGAATTTCTGGAGCTGGCCTCTCTTGCCTTCTTTTTCCCTCCTGTTTTGATTCCAGCACTCTTTCCACTGCACTCAGCATGGAGAGCTACAACATAGCTCTTTCAGTTGATCAGAGTTCATCCTTTTATCGTGCTCTCCAGCTTCATGCATTCCATTTTTAAACAGTATAGGGGAAATGTGCCTTACATGGAAATAATCCATTCACTCTGACTGGCTGAAATAGAAGAGACAGATGCCCCCGGGGAAGCAAGCTCAGGCCAACTTCCAGGACGCGCAGCTCGCACATGCCCCACTTCCACCTCCATTACCAGTGTAAACCACAGCTTTCATCACTACCTAGGAATGGCTCCAATTTCTACCCCCCTGTTTTCTTAAGCTGTCCTATTTTCCTCTTGTAGATGGTCTTTTATAGACATTAAGATCATCTTTAACACTATTTTCCAGATGCTCCAAACATTATTGAGGAAGCACCTTCATGATATCATTATAAGATAGTACACCGATCTGGCAACTTCCCATTCTTCCCCCACTGTCTGTTTTCTCCACAAATTATACATGAAAGTGGCAACCTAAGCTTAAACCTACCTACACACAGAGTACTTGGTGCAAAGTTGAGATTCGGCAAATAATTATTCAACCTTGACCAATTCCTGATATCCGTACCCAACCCCTGTTACACAAGTTATTAGTGGATGACTGCAAAGTTCTGCGGTGTTTACTAAAAGGGAACATAGTAGCTGCTTAGATTCCCTCTTTTAACCAAAATCATAATCGTCAATTTTGGTAAAATGTCATTTATTAAATTATCATTTCTATGCGTACTGCCAAGTTCTAACTCTCTATAAAGTTCTTCTTGAGAAAAAAAGGTTGCCTCCCTTTATAAAACCTGACTTAATTCTAATAAATTTCACCCTTGATCCTGATACTCATCAGTTGGCCAGAACTGGAAGGAGACTATCTCTAAAATAGCTTGCATTTAAAACAGGTAAACTGATGTATTCCTGTAGAGTCTACAATCCGAACACATTTCTAGATCTCTGTAGTTAAAGCAGCAATTCGTATTGGGCTATGGCCACAGGGAAGAGGGAAACAGGGAGAAAAAAAGAGAGGACCTTTCATCATTATTGGTTTGCTGTACACATTACCCATGTTTTTAAAATGTAAGTGAAATTTAATCTTCAAAATGAAAAAATAGACACATTTTCTAATAGGAAAATATAAGATTAAAATACTTAAAAATAAAATGTTAGTGTGAAATAGGGTTTTTTATATTTTAAAAAGTGAAATAGTTTAGATTTGCTTTTTCTGCATAAATCCTCTTATCTCATTCATAATTACAACTTTCCAAAGTAGCTCTTACAAGACACTGAAAGAGGTGGGGGGAATTCTTTTTCAAACATAAAGTCAGGATGTGAATGCATATATCAGATAGAACAGTCCTTGACCTCAGATCCCTCCACCAGCTCTAGAGAGAGGAATGCTGCATTTTCAACCTTGAGGTTTTCCATTACATTTTCTTCTTCTTGGGGTTAAATCCTTTTCAATAATATCCTACATGTAAAAATGATTTTATTCTAGCTATAAAACATCTCACTTAAGTAAAACACATTTTATAGCCTTGTGTAAAATGCCCCCAAACGCCACCAAGATATGGAGACCTCAGACTTTCAGAACATAAATCTAATCATATGCCCTTGAAACAGAATCGACATTTAGCAGTGATGTTATATTCTTGTGTTTGTTTGTCATGAGATGAGAGGCCAGCGGGCATATGGTGATTAATAATAGTTCCTGAGCTTCTAAAGAAATTTTATAACAAAATGACTAACTGCTTAAAAGAATGAGTTTTTCAAGAGCGCCCCTTCTATTCCATTGATGTCTTTCATCCCATCTATCTCCTTAAAGAATCTCAAGCCAAAAGAACAGACTTCCTTTTAAGCCACCGAAAAGTGGGATCTGATGGAATCTTCCCGTAACTCCCGATGTTTTCCAACGTTGCTTTCTTCTTGCTGGTTTCGCCTCTCAATGGTTATTCTGTATTTCTTCCTGGGTAGAGGGAAAGTGAATGTAGTAATAAAACCTTACTTGGCTACAAAATACTATGGTTTCTCTTACAAAGAATGCCCTCGAGGGACGTCTGGGTTTGGGTTGATAAATGAGAAGTGACAGACTCTGAAGCCCTGGTCAGAGATTAAAGTGGGATGCCCCAAGGCGCACTGCCCTTATTCAAGGAGGAAAATTGGCCTGCTTCCCCAACACCATAGAACAAGCCTTCCCGTTCTTCCCTGAGTGCCTCACGGGTTAAGTCCTGT
The DNA here is from genome assembly GCF_000754665.1 of Bison bison bison. Taxonomy (NCBI): domain Eukaryota; kingdom Metazoa; phylum Chordata; class Mammalia; order Artiodactyla; family Bovidae; genus Bison; species Bison bison. The sequence continues at coordinate 9,322,088 of NW_011494903.1, forward strand.
CTGTTCTGCCACATTTCTCCCCCCAGCTCCCAGGATATGCCCTAGATAAAGATCAGATGAAGTATACAGGAATGCAATTGTTCCCACAAAGAGTCATACACACCCAGAGTTACATTACCATGCAGAAATGAAAAAATCATGGTCCAATGACTTAATAAGCCTCAAACTCAACCCCCAAAGATTACAAAGGAATGGACAGCCCTCAAGAGGTGAAACTATCAGTATCTTGAACACACATAAATATTACAAGTTTATAAGACTCAGGGCTTAACCACAGGGGGCACGAAGCATATGGGCTCTCAAAGACTGAGCACAGACCTCCTGAGAGTGTGGACTGCTCAGAGTCACTTCCTTCTCTACAGAAAGTGAACTCACCACCTATTTCTGAATTGGAGGAAGCCTGAGACTGGGGAAGTTGATTTTCCCTTTGTCTAGATTCTGTCTCCACTTATGCATGTGGTGGGTGGGAGGAATTCAGGTCAGAATATTTGTGAGCAAAAGATTGCAATGGTTTTGTGGCCCACAGTGGGCTACAGTAGAAACCCTGATCCATTGCCTCGTATGCTAACCCCCTGACCACCAAACCAGAGTCACACCAACGGAAGGTTTAGCTGTTTCCACTACCTTGCTTTCTGGGTGAGCACAAGATATGGACAAGTCACAAGGAGGATCGTGCAAAGGCAAATGACAAAGGCAATTAAGGAGAGTAAATTTTTAAACTTTATAAAGCAGTCCTAACCTGAAGAAGTAGAAGGCCATTAGCAAACCAGCTCCTAGTAAGGCCCCCACAACAATTCCTGTCACCGCTGATTCTTCTAGGCCACCTGCTTGAAAAAGAAACATAGATAATCTGAGTTCATTTTGAAAAACAGCTAGAAATGCCTCACTCTGACTTTTCATTCTCTGAAAATTTTCATTCATTAGAAGATATTTCGCGGTTTACCATTTGAGGCAAATTTTCCAATTTTCCTTTCTTTTTAAGAAACTTTTTCTAGACAATTCTGTTCATTGTTGTTGTGGTGGCGGTGGTCATATTGGTGGTGGTGGTGGTGGTGATGGTAGTTGCAGTGGTATAGTCGTGGTTATGGTGGTTGGTGGTGGTCGTGGTCGTGCTGGTGGTGACAGTGATGGCATGGTGGTGGTGGTGGTCATGGTTATGGTCATGGTGATGGTAGCAGTGGTGGTCACGGTCATGGTGATGGTAGCGGTGGTGGTCATGTGGTGGTGGTACTCGTGGTCGTGGTGGTGGTCGTCGTGGTCATGGTGATGGTGGCAGTGGTGGTCATGGTGGTGGTGGTGATGGTGGTCGTGGTGGTGGTGGTGGTGGTCATGGTGGTGGTGGTGGTGATGGCAGTGGTAGTGGTGGTCATGGTGGTGGTGCTGGTGATTTCGTGTGGGTCTTTTTTGTTGTTGTTGTTCACCAAGTACAAAGCTTAAAAGCACTTAAGAAAATACTAGATGAACAAACTGTTACAAAAACAGTGAGCACAATGGGAACAGAGCAGGTTCGAGAAGGATTTGAGGACAACTGGAAACTGAAGTTTTCAGATCTATGCACATTCTTTTGAGTTTCCAGTCAGAGAGGACAACCACCTGCACCACGGGACTGAGCCGGCTCCCCTCATTTTCACAGATGGATGATGACACTTCCAAGTGCTGGGAGATTTGGTGAAAAATCTATTGGGTTAATGTTCTGTTTTTAGATGTTCTCTCACCAGAGCCAGAGTTTCACGTCAAAATGTCTTATAAAGCTTTGTGAAAATGTAACAATTTGAAACAATCAAGTTCTGTAGTGTCCCAGATATTACGTAAAAATGATAAATAGCTAGCTTGTGTAGAAGGAGTTTAGGACACAGTCTTTAACACATTCTTGTATTTAATCCTCAAAGCATTCCTGAGAGTTGGGTACATTTCTTTCATTTTACTTCTGAGAAAACTGAGGCTTAAAGAAATGAAGAAATGATCCTGAGGTCACAGTAAGTGACCACGATGGGATTTCAAATCCGGGCCCAGTAACTCCAGAGACTGTGTTCTTAACACATTTATGCCTTTCCACTTATTGCACATACACAGATGCATCACAGTTTGAAGACTGTTCCCAAAACATAAGGAGCACACATGAGTGAGTGAGTGAGTGAGTGAGTGAAAGTCGCTCAGTCGTGTCCAACTCTTTGTGACCTCATGGACTGTAGTCTGCCAGGCTCTTCTGTCCATGGGGATTCAACAGGCAAGAATACTGGAGTGGATTACCATGCCCCTCCAAGGGATCTTCCTGACCCAGGGATTGAACCCAGGTCTCCCTCATCGCAGGCAGATTCTTTACTGTCTGAGCCACCAGATATTAAAGTGAACCAGTTCCCTGAAAGATCGATACTCACTTAATTCTCCCACTTTGCTTATCAAAGGGTCTTTCTAAAGCAATGATGTCAACCACTTTCCCGTTTGTAAGCTTCTTATAAGAACCTCCACTTGCTTCCACATGTATGACAAGGCTACATATTTTACATTTATTTGCTAATTGTAAATTTTTAGGTGTCTAAGGAACATTGTTTGGTTCTGGGTGGGTAAGAGAATAAATAAACTTTGAAACAATAGATGAATAGTGAGTGACATTTAGTATTTGATATTTTAATTTTCCCTAAAAGTATAAAACCTCAAATAATAACAGACTATGGTAAGAGATGCAAAGATAGGAAGACACCTTCTACCATCTTAGAGAAGGATAGAAGGGAAAAAGGACCTAGAAGCCTGTAATGAAGGTGGATGCCAGTTTGTGAACTGTTGCCGTGGATTTTACCACATCAGAGACAGAAATCTGTTTTTTCAGAACAGGAGCTCCTGAATGACCCCTGTGTTATATGGATACTGCAGACGATGAAACAGAGCGAATTAAGTCTCTAAACTTACATGCTTTGCAAGGAGAGCTGTTCGTGTGCTCCACCATTCTGGTTTCATCTATTCTCAGTTTTAAAGGTCCCCAAGGATATTTGACATTCGGCCGCATTTCAAAACGACCTTCTTTTCCAAAGTAATCACCAATAACCTATATAAAAGAAAAAAAATGCACAAACTGAAAGGTCGAAGTTCTCTGCAAAGGAGGCCCAGAGTAGGCCCCCAGACCCTCCAGGCTGACTACAATAGTGTGTTTCTGAAATCTTTGTAAATCAAAGTACCAACAGTGCTTGTAAAGTGAGCATAATTTAGAAAGCACAGGCTTCCCATGGTGGGGAAGGTGGTTATGCAGAAAGCAGTAACCTCGGAAGGTATGGCTTTCCCCTTGCTCCTGGGAGAGAGTGGTGCCCCTCCTGCCTGCAGGTCAGCCATCTGTCAGGCCCCAGTTTGTTCCAAGAAGAGGGAGTTCATGACCCATCTTATTCCCGGGTCAGTGAAGCCTGACACAGAATTCAAGCATCAAAGAGCCTCTTTAGGAACCTTCCGCTGCACCTTCCTCTGGTTCGAAGGCTCTTCTCCATCTTGACTTTGAGGGTTACCTTCTCCTCTCTGTTGAACACATCCTATTTGCACCCCACATCCAAGTTGAACTCTTTTCAGTTAGTTCCTGTGGCCTCTGAAAAATCAGTATTCTTTTATGGCTCAGTTCAAGTGTTACCCTCAGCTTCTGGTTTAAACAACTGTTTCATCAGCTACCGATCCCTGATCTAGCACTACCTTCGCACCCAGGTTCTCAGGATCCACCTCCCTACTGTCTGGACAGCAGCACCCTGCACCCGGGGGACGGTGACACCCCCTGCCTTCTCTCTCCTGAAAGAGGCCCCACAGGCTCTCATGTTGGAATGAAAAGAATTCTAGATAATCACCAAACTCCAACAGTCACTGGCATGTACTGAGCATGTACCAAGTACTTTACACACATTCACACCTGAGTCCTTACCATGACCCTCTCTATTACTAGCCGCCTTCTATAGAGGAGAGACTGGAATATACATGAGACTCAGATCATCGAGGGTAAAAAAATCTTACAGCGAAGGTAGCCAGTACAGATCCTGGTGGCCTGGCCCCTCCCATAGAGGCCAGGTCCATGTGGACAAAGAGAAGAACAGCAAGTCCTTCATGCCAGGTCACAGGAAGTGTGACAGCAGTCATCAATCCTGGGTGAGAGCCATCAGAGAATTAAAGAAGGAACTGCATCATCTGACCTCAAACACGGTGGATTCACATCCTCTTTATATATTTATCATGCAAAATTTATATAATACTTCTTCAGATTCCATTTCATCTGGTGCTCATGACCACCATGTGAGGTCAGCAAGGGAGATATGACAATCTCCTTGTTACAGCCGAGGAAGCTGAGGCAGAGAGCTCATACCCCAGTAAGTGTCAGAGACTCATCTCTATGTCCAGGGCACCCTTTTCTTTCTAGTGATGCTATCCTGAAACTACTAATGCACGGTCCAGTTTGTAACTACTCCCTGACAAAAAAAATTTTTTTTCAAATTTTAAGGGAGGAAATAAATACACAAATTCACTTTAAGTCTCTCATTCAATGACACTGTCCTGCATCTTAGGGCTGAGGTGTGATTCTCGGCCACCTGAAAGGTAGGATGTCTCCACTTAGGATAAACAAGGAACCACTTCCTAAAGCCTTCCCTGATACCCTCAGCCAGAAGGAAATCCCCTCACTTGGAAACTCCCAGTGTTCAGCTCATTTTTATTTGGAAGCTGCTTTGGGGGCAGCTGTTTGGATACCAGGACAAATACATTCCTTGGAATCTCAACAAGCAGAGGAGGCTGGGGTGGAGGTCCCATCTGCTTACCTCCTGGGTACCCGCTTCTGTGTCAGTCATGGCGATCACTGAGAAATCCCCATACCGGTCTCCGTTGGCATCTATGGAGACCTGCCCAGCAATACCTAGGAGATGAGATGCAAGGAGCTCCAGTTGGTTATTTAAAATACCTCTGTCCGCCAACAAAAACAAGAAAATGAATTGACAGGATTTTTTAAACAAACTCATGCCACAGGGAATCTCATCAGACTCGGAGCATTTTTGTTGGCATTTAGAAAGACATTGTAATTTCATCTGTGTCTGCATTCCTAAATTCTTAACATTTCTCCATTTAAAAATGAAAAGAAAAAGAAACAAATGACCTTTTTTGGGGAATATGTTAAAGAAAAAAAAAAAAAAAAGGCTAAGGCTAATCCTGAAAGCAGTATGCTTATCCTAGAGTTTTGTTTTGTTTTTTTTTAAATGCAGAGTAAGAAGCAGAGGTGTAGCACGTTCCGAGACTTGTCATGGGTTCATGTTATCACTGGACAAACATTACAAAGGAAAACCTGTTCCAGGGCCAGGATTCAGTGAATGTGCTTCCGTGTGGGCTCCTTGAATGCACAGGAGAGCAGAGGGCCTGCTTCACAGGTCACGGGAGCCGAGAACCAAAGAAGAGCTAGTTTATCCCACTTGTGTTCATGCATCCATCCTTTGAGGGGCTTTATCTTTGTTTTCCAGTTAAATTGAGATGTAATCGGCGTATCTCACTGTGTAAGTTTCAAGAGTCCAGCATAAAGGTTTGACAAAAATATTGTGAAATGAGTTTAGTTAACACTCATCATCTCCTATAGATACAATAAATCATTCATTGTTTATCCAGCAATTACTAGGGGCTGGATTCAATACTGCAGCAGAGGCAAAGATGAACCGGACACAATGTCTGCTCAAGAGACTGGACTAGGAATTTATCTTGTTGGCGCAGGAATCTGACCACCTGCATCTGAATCCCAGCTTTCACATTTCCTAGCTCTGTGACCTTGGGCAAGGATTTAGTTAGACCTCTGAGCCCCAGTCTCCAGAACTGGAAAAAAAAGCAGGATAGTACCTTTCTGCCAAGAGGCTGCTGAAAAGATTAAGGGAGCTAACACAGGTAAAGTACTTGTGGGTTTCAGAGAAGTCAGTTGTTTTCTTCTTTTGTTATTACTATCGCTATGCCTGGAATCTGGGAGAGGACCTAGGATGGTGTCCACACCATTCAGGAGACGGGCTGGAACATCTAGCTGGAGACTCGCAGAGGACCCAGTAGAAGAGCAGACCTTTAGTAGACATGTTGGTGAAGCCTCTGATTTGGACAAGCAGCCAGCAGGGTGTGGGAGTGCTCTAGGCAGAAAGGCAGCCTTGCAAGTATTTACAAAGGCACAAACGCTGAAAGGAATCAAGGGGACAGAGGGGTTTGGGGGGAGATGGCTCATGTGTATGGAAGGGAACAGTGAGCTGTAAACCTTGAGCAGGGAGGCCACAGCGTGGAGGGCCCGGACTGCCACACAAAGGGTTAGGCTTGCTTAGGCTAGCAATGGTGTCTTACAGAAGCTAATCAATAAAAGGGAACATGTATATATCATCAGCTGATATTCACTATGTCTATATTGTCATTTTCCTTAACTAAGTAAGAGAATATATGTGTCAGCCACATCCTAAGTATTTGTTTTCTTTCATTTTAAACTGTGGCAGAGTTCAGTAGAGTTCTTAATTGGGGTCTCTATTGATTTGGTTCTCACCGGAAATAAAATGAATGTCTGGGAAAAGGAGTCCCAAGGGAAAGTTCCATCCTCTAGTGTGGTTTGGAGAGAGCAAGTATTTGGGTTTGCTCTCCTCTGGGTTGTGGTTTGAAGGCCCTCTGATTTTTCCAGACTTTGGTCTACTTTGCCGGAAACAGAATGGAGCTACTATTCATCCTAATTTGGGTTTTTTTTTTTTTTTGTCTTCTTAATAGAGACTGCTTACAGAGGATACACGTATCTCAAGCTGGCTTATTCTTGACAGTCTATACAACTTCTAAGTAATGAATGTCACTGAAAAATAGATACAGATGTATCTCCAAAGATACTGGCTGTCCAAAACCATATGCTGTTCTGTTTGGAGGTGTTTATGATGGTGTGTTCTGCTAAGTGTTTTGCAGAGTATTTTATAAGACAAGGTGGCCCTAGTAATCCAAGACCTCATTACACTTTAAGCTATTACAGTTCTGCCAAGAAATGGGGTGTGAACCCTCAGGGTGGCCAATTAGCAAGTGAGACTTCACCTGAGAGTATTCTACATAAGGTGAGAGCGTCAGGCTGACAGCAGAATTTTCCTGTACATAAGTAATTAGACTTCCTACCCTCCTTTATATTGGCCTGCAGTGGAGCTCAGGGTTTGAGCCACAGTCCTATTTACCCTGTCACCCTGACCTCTCCCACAGTGAGGAAATTCAGCTTCTTCCCAGGCCATTTATTGAAAGTCTTGAGAGTTGGTCATAAGTTTCACGGTAATAAAATCCAAATTTGTCAAATAACATCCAGAGTATTTTTCCCTTGACAACTTAGTGGTCACTTACAGTGACTATTAAAATTTTAATTGTTTTTAATTTTAGAACAGTTAGGGATTTTTTATAGTTCTTTGGGGGTTTACCCTCAGGTTGATCATTGTTTAGCAAATAGAACGAGCTCCCCAAACAATTCAAGGTCAACACTTAGCTTGGCTTCAGTTATCTTTACATTGGACAGATGAGATTCTAAGTTTGGACTGAACTATACAGCTGATTATTCTGGGACTCATTTAGTATTGTCTGTGTAGACCAGCTCTAGAAAGGAAGCCTCAGATTGGCCCACAGGAAAATTTAGTCCATGCCCTTTATGCAAAACTGAGTTCCAGCCATCATGGGCACCTGCCCTTCCCTTAACAACCTCCCTTGGAAGACCAAGAGCAAATGACCACACCATGCAGAGAGGAACAGCTAGGAACGGGATGTGGCCTACCAAGGTTGTATCCACACATGCCAGCTCTCAGGGCATGGGACACAACTTCTGGGAAATTTGATTCTGTCCTAATATGACCCTTGACTGATCCCATTTGACTTCAGCTCCTCAACTAAAGCTGTCAGAGGTCAAGCAAGACAACCCTGAAGGGTTATTTGATTTGTTCACATCCCACAATCTGTTCAAAGTTAAAGCAGATGCCACTCTGGGTTCGAGTAAGACGTGGTATCTACTAAAACTAGCAAGGAGAAATGAAATCCACCAACTGTCACCATAGCTGCTGCCCAGATAATTCTCGCTGGAACCTGACCCCTCTATACCATCTTACCCTTTCTAATGACCAAGAACAAGGTGAGGCAGTAGAGTAGAGGAGAGTCCTAAGTGAGAAACACAGTATGTGCCCCGAATCTAATCTTGGTAAGGCAGACAGGCACAGCCCCAGTACATTCAAGGGCTCAAATTGTTGGCATGATGCAGAACTGAAAGGGCCTTTGTCAGTCATCAGCTGATCCAACCCCTCCTGGTACAGGTGACCAAGGAGAAAATGAAAGGACTGAGGTGACAGTCAGTGGCTAGGATGCTGGTTTTCTGACCTGGTTAGTGACCTGTATGTCAGTGGTCCTCAGATGATATCCATCGGCATTGCTGTTGTTCAGTTGCTAAGTCGTGTCCTACTCTTTGTGACCCCATGAACTGCAGCACACCAGGCTTCCCTGGTGTGTCCTTCACTATCTCCCTGAGTTTGCTCAAACTCATGTCCATTGAGTCAGTGATGCTATCCAACCATCTTATTCTCTGTCACCCTCCTCTCCTCTTGCCATCAATCTTTCCCAGCATCGGGATCTTTTCCAATGAGTTGGCTCTTCACATCAGGTGGCCAAAGTATTGGAGCTTCAGCATCAGTCCTTCCAATGAATATTCAGTGTTGATTTCCTTTAGGATTGACTGGTTTGATCTCCGTGCTGTCCAAGGGACTCTCAAGAGTCTTCTCCAGCACCACAATTTGAAAGCATCAATTATTCAGTGCTCAGCCTTCTTTGTGATCCAACTCTCAGATCTGTACACACCCTACAGTTTATTTTCCACCCAGATCCCAGAGGGCTCCCTTTTAAAGACTCAAGATAGATCCTGTTTCCCTTGACACCCTCTGGTGGCTTCCATCTCATTCAAGGTCCTCAGTGTAGCTTCCAGGCCCACAGAGTCTGGTCCTACTTCACACTGTCTCTGGCTCACTTCACACTGCAACTCCCATACTGCTTTAGCCACACAGGCCCACAGGCTCTTCCCAGGGCATTCGCCACTGTTCCCCAGCTACACTCAGGGTCTCTGTGTTTGCTACTACCTCTAGACTATTCTCTCCTAAATAGCTGTGTCATGTATCTCAGTTCCCTGAGGTCTGTACCCAACTGCCACTTATCAGAGAGAACTTCGCTGAACTCTATTTAAATTAGTAGCCCTACTATATCCCTCCCATAACTTTCTATCTCCCTTAACTCAATTCACTTTCCAGCCCCTGAAGTGGTGTATTTATTCCACAGAAGCTCAGCTTACTGCAAGGAACATCTTTAATTTACTGCTGAGTTATCAGCTCCTTAACCCAGTGCTTACTTCTTGGAAGAAAAGTTATGACCAACCTAGACAGCATATTCAAAAGCAGAGACATTACTTGGCCAACAAAGGTCCATCTAGTCAAGGCTATGGTTTCTCCAGTGGTCATGTATGGATGTGAGAGTTGGACTGTGAAGAAGACTGAGTGCCGAAGAATTGATGCTTTTGAACTGTGGTGTTGGAGAAGACTCTTGAGAGTCCCTTGGACTGCAAGGAGATCCAACCAGTCCATTCTGAAGGAGATCAGCCCTGGGATTTCTTTGGAAGGAATGATGCTAAAGCTGAAACTCCAGTACTTTGGCCACCTCATGCCAAGAGTTGACTCATTGGAAA
>NW_011494903.1:9331872-9359574 GCF_000754665.1 Bison bison bison
CCACCTCATGCCAAGAGTTGACTCATTGGAAAAGACCCTGATGCTGGGAGGGATTGGGGGCAGGAGGAGAAGGGGACAACAGAGGATGAGATGGCTGGATGGCATCACTGACTCGATGGATGTGAGTCTGAGTGAACTCCGGGAGTTGGTGATGGACAGGGAGGCCTGGCATGCTGCGGTTCATAGGGTCTCAAAGAGTCGGACACGACTGAGCAACTGAACTGAACTGAACTAACCCGGTGCCTGGCACATAGGAAGTGCTCAAGAATACCTGATGAATGAATGAATGAGTGAATGAATATGAAGTTGATGTCCCCAGGGCTCCAGCAACTGGGTGTTCTAATATTGAGTCTCATCCTCATTTTTGACTGATGGTAGGTCGGGAAGCAACAGTTAGAATTGGACATGAAACAACAGACTGGTTCCAAATAGGAAGAGGGGTACTTCAAGGCTGTATATTGTCACCCTGCTTATTTAACTTATATGCAGAGTACATCGTGAGAAACACTGGGCTGAATGAAGCACAAGCTAGAATCAAGATTGCCGGGAGAAATATGCCTCACATATGCAGATGACACCACCCTTATGGCAGAAAGTTAAGAAGAACTAAAGAGCCTCTTGATAAAAGTGAAAGAGGTGAGTGAAAAAGTTGACTTAAAGCTCAACATTCAGAAAATGAAGATCATGGCATCTGGTCCCATCACTTCATGGAAAATAGATGGGAAAACAGTGGAAATAGTGGCTGACTTTATTTTGGGGGGCTCCCAAATCACTGCAGATGGTGATTGCAAGCCATGAAATTAAAAGACGCTTCCTCCTTGGAAGGAAAGTTATGACCAACCTAGATAGCACATTAAAAAGCAGAGACATTACTTTGTCAACAAAGGTCCTTCTAGTCAAGGCTATGGTTTCTCCAGTAGTCATGTATGGATGTGAGAGTTGGACTATAAAGAAAGCTGAGCACTGAGGAATTGATGCTTTTGAACTGTGGTGTTGGAGAAGGCTCTTGAGAGTCCCTTGGACTGCAAGGAGATCCAACCAGTCCATTCTAAAGGAAATCAGTCCTTTGTGTTCATTGGAAGGACTGATGTTGAAGCTGAAACTCCAATATTTTGGCCACCTGATGCAAAGAGCTGACTCATTTGAAAAGACCCTGATGCTGGGGAAGATTGAAGGCAGGAGGAGAAGGGGACGACAGAGGATGAGATGGTTGTATGGCATCACTGACTCAATGGATGTGAGTTTGGGTAAACTCTGGGAGTTGGTGATGGACAGGGAGGCCTGGCATGCTGCAGTTCATAGGGTCGCAAAGAGTCGGACACGACTGAGCGACTGAACTGAACTGAACTGATGTGAGAGGAAACTAGTATTTTATACACCATTAGCAAGAATATGGACTAGTAGACCTTTCTGTAAGCTACGTGGCAATATCTAATGTACTTTGCCTTTTTATACAGTTCATGGGATTCTCACAGCAAGTATACTTTAGTGGTTTGCCATTCCCTCCTCCAGGAGAAGGGGACAACAGAGGCTGAGATGGTTGGATGGCATCACCAATTCAATGGACATAAACTTGGGCAAACTCTGGGTGATGGTGAGGGACAGGGAACCCTGGCATGCTGCAGTCCCTGGGGTCACAAAGAGTTGGACACAACTTAGTGACAGAACAACAACGCACTTTAAAAGGCACCAATATAATTTTGGACCCAGATAGGCCATGACTAAGACTGTTCCCTGTTGGGTGTACTCACAGAAATTCATCAAGATGTGTAACCTCATGATAGCATTTTGCATAATAGCAAAACCTAGACAACTGAAGTATCCATCAATAGAAGACTGGGTAAAGAAATCCTTGTACAGCCAAACAATGGAAAAATGTGGAACCATCATTTTAAAATGTGCTGAATTTATGAGCGCTCATATGGAAAATTCTTCTGCTTGACATACAAGTGAAAAAGCTAAGATGAGGAATGGCATTCCTAGTATGACCCTTTTGTGTAATTTTTTTAGATAAGATATACAAATGCATATGTGCTGGCAGGAGGCACAGAATATTTTTAGGCTGACTCATAGGAAATTTTTAATAGCCATTACATTGGGGAGAGGGGACTAGGGTGGAAAGGAAAACTTTCACTTTTCATTTTGTACATTTTTGTAGTGTTTAACTTTCCAGCCAAGAATAGTCTCACTCTTGTACAATTTTTAAATGTCAATAAAATTGCTTGAGTGAGGAGATGACATGCCATTTCTTTTGTTGTTCTTATAATTCCTCTGTTCCTAAGAAAGCAACAACCAGTATTCACCATTTCAAAAATTGAAAGGAGAGAGCTCAACTGGACCTGCTCATCATCTCAAACCTCCAGATGTTTGGAACAGAGGAAAGTGTACCTGGGATAATTCCTTCTAAAACTGATCACAGAACTCTTCACAAACTGATTGCTGTGAATGAGGCTTATGACACGTTTAAAGAAGCCTAGGGAAAAAAATAAAATAAAGAAGCCTAGGGGCTTCCCAGGTGACACTAGTGGTAAAGAGGTAAAGAACGCACCCACCAACGCAGGAGACACAAGAGACTGGGGTTCGATCCCTGGGTCAGGAAGATCTCCTGGAGAAGGGCATGGCAACCCACTTCAGTAGTCTTGCCTGGAAAATCCCATGGACAGTGGAGCCGGATGGGCTACAGTCCAGGGGTTGCAAAGAGTCAGACATGACTGAAGTGACTTAGCAAAGAATTGTTGCCGTCAGGAAACAAGGTGCTTCCTATTTCAGTGGGACTCCTTCAAAGCACTTTCATAAGCTTTATCTCATTTAATTTTCACAAGCCTGTGAAGTAGGTCGATCATGACTTATTATCCTTCTATAGCTGGGAAAACTAAGATACTAGCAAGGTCCCATAGTTGTAAGAGAGAAAAACAGAACCAGGAAGAAAGCAACTTGATTGGCAGCAGAATGCTGTGAGCTTGTAGACTGAATCCTCACCTTCAAATGTTCGGTTCCAAGTCTGCTGGATAATTTTCCCTCCATCCTTCTTACTGTAACCAGCTCTGAGTACTTCACGTAAAGCCAGGACGTAGAGGAGGATGGCATCGTGGAATCCTTCAACAAACATGTTCACCTGGAAAGGAAAGCCCATGTGGGTGAGCCCAGACACCACATGACTCACATTCAGGAATAATGTGAGAGAATCCAAATGGTTAACAGGTTAGGCTCGAAGCACATGGCAATGGCAGAAGTGTGCAGAAGAGCAACTAACAAAGAAAAGGCTACAATTTTCCTGGCACTGGCTCATGTCAGGAAAACTCTTTCCCCATTTGAGTATTTGGAGAAAAGACAAGATATTACCGAAGTTAAGGAAAATGTACCTGTGGGCCACGTTAAGTATTCCAGGTTCAATCAGCCTTTGCCCACAGATACCTCTGAACACATGCCCTCTACTCCCACATCTGCTCTTTACCTGAAGCCATCTCCCCATTGAGGTCTTCTCCACCCTCACCAACCCTTGTGCTTTCCATGCTCTGAATATGGAGCAGAACTGAAGGGACAGTAGGGATCCATTCATTCATATTCAAATACTACCACGTGCCTAGTTGAGGAGCACAGATGCCTAAGTGTGCAAAGAGGAGTGGGTGTGGCTCTCCCCTCTCTGTCCTCTCTTCTATCAGCATCAGCATCTCAGTTTCTCTCTCCCATTTGTGTTCTGAGTAGTTCCAGTGCATCTGAGTCCTCCCTACTTCCGGTCCCTGCCAAGCTCCAAGGACAAGAGCAGAAACAGGCCGTTGGTTTATCTCGGTTGAGTCCTGGCTCAAGTAAGATAGCCTTTGCACTCAGTAACGTACAACTTCGTGTGAAATTGGAGAAGTCACTTAATCTTTCTGAGCCTGTTTCCTTCTATAAGCACCGTTTGGCAAGTTCTGATACCACATTTAAACCCATTAATGTTCACTGAAGATGAAATAAGCAAATACAATCTTGAAACACTTAAGAGTTACAGATTCTATAGAAGAGTACCCCCAAATTCCAGCCTTCTTATTTCAGAAGAGTGTGTCAAGAACACAGCTCCATGCAGCAGGGTGAATTGGGTATCCCACAGACAACCACAGGGAAGCCCTGTGAGGGACATTCCTGCCCCATCCCTAGGAAAAAAACCCAGAGGAGGAGAGCCACCTGGTTCAAATACACGAACATTCACAGAAGACATAGCTCAATGTCCAGTTCTTCTCAGCCTCATCCCACTCTGAAGGACTAAGTCCTATATGCATCACAGAAGCAAATATTTCAGAACTGCCAAAGCCGAGTGCTGCTGCTGACAGGCAGGCTAGAATAATGCTTACACAGCCTGGGTTCACACCCAGCTCTGCCACTTCCTGGCTATTTCTGCACCACTCTGGGTCTCAGTTTTCCCCATCCAGAAAATGAGGAAGATAGCCATAGCTATCTCAAGGGGTTGTTGTCATTTTAAATGAATTAGCAGATATAAAATCTGCAAACGTCAGCTCTCACTGTTACCTTTTGTTCTTATCGTTTGGAGACAGAGAATTATAAACCTAAGGATCTTGCTAAGGCTTCTAATTCCTAATAGCAGTGTTCACAAAATAAGTGATCTACTTACTGTTACAGCATATCTTACTGACCCACTTTCATGGAAACTAAGACTTCCTGTTCATGCTTTCATATCCCAAACAGGGATCTTCCACGATGCCTCATCCTTAATTCCACCCAAGTATGATGAGTGCAGCTGGTCAGTTTTACTGACCCCCTGGGAGAGGCAGAGGTCAGACTAGTAGAGTTTACAGGAGAGCCATCACTTAGCCGCTACACCCAAAGTTTAATCCAAGCCTTGACAGGTTGCCTGATCTCTTTAATCTTCAATTTCCTTATCGATTAAATGAGAGTTTAGTATCAATTTATCTCCTAGAGCTCTTCTGGGGATTAATGAACAAGTGTGTGTAAAACATCTACAACAGTTCTTGGGACTGTGAAAGAAAATGGCAGACACTGGCTTTATTGCTTAGCCATCTAGCTAAAGTCTCAGGGTCATTATTTTTTTAGGCAAAGCAGAATGGTGTAGAAATAACACCTACTAGTCAAAGATAATTTTCTGCTGATTTGGCTAGACTAATTCAATTTTCCAAAGGAATGAAATTTTCACTTAGCCCATGAAGTCATCATGGCTTGAGAAAGTATGTATGCTAATGAGTTCATGAGTGGACTTGAGCTGTGTGATTTAATCCTCAAGCTACAATAAAAAATATTTTTTCAAAAGGTCTATCTTCTCTTTGATAATTATATAAAAATCACCCTGCTATAGCAGGAAGAATCACAGATGGTGGGATATGGTGAATATAAGGTGCTTTTAAAAAGCTCTGATCTAATCGACTCCTTACTTTGAGGACCTAAAGAGCATCACTCTCTCTCAACCTTCTAGAATTCTGGAAGCTTTCCATCTATATTCCTTGTTCTGGGAGCCTAAGACAGCCTCCACACAGACTATAAAGTTTCAGTTGCTAGACATCACCTGTCCACTTCTCTCTCTCCATCTTCTCAAAATCCTAATCCAGAGGCCACCATGCTGCCACTGGCCACCCAAAGCACCAGAATGGGAAGAACAATGATTTGACTGAAAAACGTGAACTTGGATTACCTCCGTCCTAACAGGTTTAAGGGCTTCCGTGGTGGCTCAGACAGTAAAGAATCTGCCTGCCATGTGAGAGACCTGGGTTCGATCCCTGTGTTGGGAAGATCCCCTGGAGAAGGGAGTGGCAACCCACTCCAGTATTCTTGCCTGGAGAACTCCATGGACAGAGGAGCCTGGCGAGCTACAGTCCATGGGGTCACAAAGAGTCGGATACAACTGAGCAACTAATATACACAAACACACACACACATACACACACACAGGTTTAATGGTAGAAGAGAATAGACAGGCTCTGAACACATGTCTGAAAACTCACTTTATCTCGATTTGCAAATGAATCACAAAATTTACTTTCTTTCCTCGCCAAGTAGCTGAGTGTCTCCCTCTCCTGCCAAAATTAGCAGGAGAGCTGCTGGCCCCCAGTGAGGTTCGCTCACACCCCCACCCACTGCGGGGGAGGGTCCTTCACACCTACCTCATAGGACCTCAAGCCAGAAGCAAAGCCCCAGAGACCGTCTTTTCTTAAGGAGAAACATTCTCACATCCACACGTGTTTTTTAATGGGAGGAAAGCCCGTTAACACATTATAGACACTGCAAATTGGAAGTGCAAATTTTTGTAAAAAGCGAGGGAGAAAAATAAATCCAGAGTATTAAGTTGCCTTTGGAACTCTTTCCACTGGACTTCCAGGCTGAAAGGCTTTGTAAGTTTATCTGATCTACCCCCTGCCTCTGGACAGAACACCCAAACTTCAAAATCCTGACTGACAAAGCATGGTGTCATTACCAACAGAAGAAAATAGGATTCCCTCTTCTGACTGACCTGTTCTTGTATTAAGCCTCATTTCTAGCCAGGGCTTCCCTGGTTACTCAGACAGTAAAGAATCAGCCTGCAATGTGGGAGACCCAGGTTCGATCCCTGGGTCAGGAAGATCCTCTGGAGAAGGAAACAGCTACCCACTCTAGTATTCTTGCCTGGAGAATCCGATGGACAGAGGAGTCTAGCATGCTACAGTCCGTGGGGCTGCAAAGAGTCAGACACAACTGTGCGATTAACACACTTTCACTTTCCAGCAAGAAAGAAGCCTTCACTAAATTTGTAAATGTAGCCATTCCCCTGCTGGACACCAAATGGAGTTAAGAGAACCATACAGTCCATGATCCCTAGGAGTCTCCAGTCTCCCTACACAGCACCACCATTCCCCATGGGTGCAGAGACGGATTCCACACAAGGCAGCTGTGAAGTTAACCCCCAAGAGGGACCAGCTCCAGGGTAATAATGATTTGCTTTTATGGTTCAAATAAGATGATCATCATTCACCATCTTTCATTCATTCTGGGGAATTTGCCAGAACAAGGAAGCATGCTCTCCCTTCATTTCATCTCAATTCCCTTGATTTTATCCTCTGGAGTTGGGCTATTCCATGTAAAAGAAAGCCATTTTTTGCCTTTGACTTTTCTTTCTGATAGTACCTGTTAGCCATGTCTGTCTGCTAATGTGGTTTCTTTTTAAATCTCCATCATGGGGAAGGCAGAATAGAAATCTAGTTCTTTTTCAAAGTGGACTCACAGGTATAGAGAACAAACTAGTGGTTACCAGTGGGGAGAAAAAAGGGAAGGAGAAGTAATAGAGAGGATTAAGCAGTACAAACTATCAGATATGGAATCAGCTACAAGGATATATTGTACAACATGGGGGATATAGCCAATATTTTATAATAACTACAAATGAACTAAAGTTTTAAAAATCATGAACCATTATATTGATACCAGTAACTCATATAACATTGTACATCAGCTATACTTCAATTTAAAAAAAAGAGGCAGAGTTCTTTTTTAACTAAGCATAAACAGTTGCCATTTCTAACATGGCTCCTATAACTGTGGGCAGAGTCTTTTCTCATTTCTTTTTGGGGAGACAAATTCATAGGTGAATTCCTCAGTGGCTGTGTTCCAAACAAGTCAGCAGAGAACGCTACATGCCTCAGCTGTTGTGTAAAGCGAGAATGAATAGGTTGGCAGTATCTGGCTCCCAGGGCTGTCTAGACATCCAAGACAGCCTATAAAGCTCTCAGATGGAGGCAACTGGGAGAAACCTACCAAAGCTGAGTACAGGGGGAGGCTGTCCCAGGGCTTGGCTAGTGGAATCCACATGAACTCAAGTATTCATCAGGTGAATCTACCTTCCTCACCACAAATCAATGGTTCCCAGTGCAAATGAGCAAAGTGGAGGGTGCTGGGCAGCATTTTTCAAGTCTTTCGGAAAAAAAGGTGACCTTTAACCTCTCCTTCAGTCAAAGAGGTGGTCAGGGACAAAGACTTTTTTTAAATACTTTTTTAAACTATTTTTAACTGAAGGGTAATTGCTTTACAATATAGTGTTGGTTTCTGCCATACATCAACAGCCATAGGGATACCTATGTCCTGGTGTTGGAGAAAATTCTTGAGAGTCCCTTGGACTGCAAGGAGATCAAACCAGTCAATCCTAAAGGAAATCAGTCCTGAATATTCATTGGAAGGACTGATTGCTGAAGCTGAAATTCCAATACTTTGGCCACCTGATGCGATGAACCAACTAATTGGAAAAGACCCTGATGCTGAGAAAGATTGAAGGCAGGAGGAGAAAGGGATGACAGAGGATGAGATGGTTGGATGGCATCACCAACTCGGATATGAGTTTGAGCAAGCTCTGGGAATTGGTGATGGAAAGGGAAGCCTGGCGTGCTGCAGTCCATGGGGTCACAAAGAGTCGGACATGACTGAGCAACTGAACTGAACTGATACCTATGTCCCCTACCACTTGAATCTCCCTCTCACCTCCCACAGCATCCCATACCTCTAGGCTGTCACAGAGCGTCGGTTTGAGTTCCCTGTATCAAACAGCAAATTCCCACTGGCTAACTATTTTACATATATGTTTCCATGCTACTCTCTCCATTCATCCCACCTTCTCCTTCCCTCCCCTGATCTCATTTCCATAAGTCTGTTCTCTATGTCTGCATCTCCATGACTGCCCTGCAAATAGGTTCATCAGCACCATCTTTCTAGAATCCATATATATGTGTTAAAATATGCTATTTGTTTTCTCTTTCTGGGTTACTTCACTCTGTATAATAGGCTCTAAGTTCATCCACCTCATTAGCACTGACTCAGATGTGTTCCTTTTTATAGCTGAGTAATACTCCATTGTGTATATGTACAACAGCTTCTGTATCCATTCATCAGGGACAGGGACATTGTGATGGCAAGTAAATAAGAGGAGACATGGCCCAGGACCTGCTTCTCCCTATCAGAGCAAGAACAATGGCAGCTTCATCTGGAATGATGAGAAACAAGACCCTGAAGATGAACCTTGTCCTGCCCTCCCAGGCCACTGGATGAGAAAAAATTGGCCTGGGCATGCTGCATGGGGAGGTCAAAGGTTAAAGGATATTAGGCATTTGATGAACACTACGCACGTGACCTCCATACAAGAAACATATAGATACTGTCTATTTTTATGCAATTTTCTTTGAATCATAAAATTAAAAATCTACAATATAGGGTAACAATAAATCAAGTGATATCACAAATTCTTCAACATCAAAAGAGGAGTTCTCACTCTTACTGGAAGACACCCCCAACATCTGCTCTTTTCTATTGGGCCTGCCTTCAGGGAATTCATACTTGGTCACTTGCTGTCTGATTTTAGCCTTGAGGAAACTGAAGCTGAAAACCTTCCTCCCTATCCTAGTGAACTCTGAAGAACACTATCCTCGTGCAAAGGGCAAACGGCTTTCTAACCGTCAGACAGCAGATTCAGGAGGGAGCCGGGGTCCAGCCCTATGCTTGGCCAAAGAACCACCGTATCCCCTGGCAGACTTCTTTGGGATGGAAGTGGACCCTAAGTTGATAAATGACTGTCTCCATCCCAGGCTCGGCTCTAGCCCCCAGAGTAATGCCCAAGACTGGTAAATTAACTCGGATCAGCTAGCCTAAAATGTGGCTGACGCCTGCAAATAAAAGCAGATTTTTTTTCTCTTTCTCATTACCTAAGACAAAATGGATCATTAAACAACAGCAGTCCTGAGGAGATCATTAAGTCTGGTTCTGACCCCTCATGCATCTTCCACACTACCGCAACTGGCTGTCCCTCTAATGAAGAGAAAAGCAGTGCAAACTGCCCACAGGTATCACAGTGCTTGCAGATCACATCCATGCACCAACCCCAGCCAGGAGAGCCGACTGAGAAACGAAGTGGAGGAAAACTGGACTCCTGGAACTGGAACTGGACTCCTGGGATTAGTGGGTGGGGAGCACAAGCACAAGAATGACTTTTTAAAATTCTCCCATGGCTCACGCAGGGAATTCAGTCATCTGATATGTGTGCCCTTTGAATGTGTCACACACACATGTCATATAAGGATGCTTCTCCTCACCCATCGCTCTTAAAGGCTTAGTTGAGAAATGCACATTCCTAATGACATAATCGTCCCTGGCTTTCAGGTGATCAAGTGAGCAATGTCTGTCCTTGGCCTGGATGTCCCACCTGTGCTCGACCATCTGTGCCTCCGGAAAGCTTGGGGACCCGACCTCCACACATTGCTCTGGTCACTCACTGGCCTCACTTTCCAGGGATCTGAGTTCCTCTGTCAGGCACAACATCAAGGTGGGTGAACACACACACCCCACCCAAGGTGGAGGGCAGGGGCAGGGAGCAGCCACCTGCTGGGCAGTAAGGCAGCCCCAAGACATGAAGCAGGGTGACCAAGGCAGAGGGAGACAGAGACAAGGGAACACGGGAGGACAGTGTCTGGCCTCATTGTTTCTGAAAGGCCAAAATCAGAAGGACCATGTAAATTCTAACTTATCCAACTTGATGACATCCTTGACAGCTGATCCAGAGAACTTCAGATAGCTTTCCTTGAATTTCTTGAGTCACCTGGAGATGTGACTAGAAGGAAGAGATGAGCAAAAATCCAGGCTTCATATAGACAGATCACTCAATCTTGTCTGACTCTTTGCAGCCCCATGGACTGTAGCCCGCCAAGCTCCTCTGTCCATGGGATTCTCCAGGCAAGAATACTGGAGTGGGTTGCCATTTCCTACTCCAGAGGATCTTCTCCAACCAGGGATCGAACCCACATCTCTTATGTCTCCTGCATTGGCAGGCAGGTTCTTTACCACTAGCGCCACCTTTTTGATTCTGTCTTGTATCTTAAAATGAAACCTCTCCTTTTTATTCAAGCAACTTGTGGTGAGGACTGAGCTAAGATCCGGAAGCCCAACTTCTAGTTTAAGCAGCACTGATTTATTCACTCACTGTGAACAGTCAACAGCTTGATTTTGTTCAATTCTTAATTCAGGGTTTCCAACCTGGATTCCATAGAGCAGCAGCATTCCTTAAAATGTTAATAGATGCTTCCAGAAATAGCACTATCATGGTTAAACAAGTTCACAAAATGCCAGATTGAACAAAGTCAAACAGTGCTCTTTACTTCCAGGTTATAGCTATGATATTGAACATCTCCTATATTCTAGGAGCTGAACTTAGTAGAATTTAAACTCTACTGTGTTTAGGATCTTCCCTGATGGCTCAGTGGTGAAGAATCTGCCTGCAATGCAGGAGACGCAAGTTCAATCCCTGAGTTGGGAAGATGCCCTGGAAGAGGAAATGGCAACCCATTCCAGTATTATTGCCTGGAAAATCCCATGGACAAGGAGCCTGGCGGGCTACAGTTCATAGAGTCGCAAAGAGTCAGACATGACTGAAGCTACTGAGCATGACAACAGCATGTGTTTAGTCCTTACAAAACTGTTGTGAATGGACACTGTTATTATCCTGTGATGGAGACTCTAACATCCTAAACAGAAAGAAGAGATCTTGGTCAGTGGATGGGGTCTAAAGTCCAGAAAATGTTGAGTGGGCAAGTTCTTAAGTAAGGGTCCAAACCATGTCTTGCCTAGTTATGACATCTATCCAACTGGCACATATGTTCAGCCAGCTCATACTTGAAAACAGCTTTGTGCTCTAGTTTCTGTTTCTAACTGGCCCATAGTTGCAGAGCTCTCCAAGTTGAGTGTGTAGATTAGAAAGACCAACAAGGGTCTATAGCAGAGAAGATGAACAGTACTACAAGATGAGGGAGGGACAGAACCACATCTAGAGATAGAATGAGAGGGCAGAAGATGGAAGAAGAAAAGAGGAGAGGGGACATGAGGAAACATGCTAATTGTTAAGCAAACATTTAAACCAGCAGCTCAGATCAAGTGAATCAGGATTTCTGACTCTGCTAAAGTTGCTCTTGCCCAGCTGTGAATAAAAAGGCCTATTAATAAGCCTATCAGGGTATACATGGGTGTACATGGGTATACGTGTATGGGTATACATCTGAAGGAACTGAAATCAGTATCTGGAAGAGATAATTGCACTCTGCGTTCACTGCAGCATTATTCACAATGGCCAAGATATGGAAACAGCTGTGTTCGTTGGCAGATGAATGATTAAAGAAAATGTGTGTGACAGAGAAAGACAGACAGATAAATGATAGACAGAATTCAACCATATGGAAATCCTGCCATTGGGGTCAATATGGATACATTTGGAGAGCATTAGGTAAAGTAAAATAACCATACAGAGAAAGAGGGAATACTAAATGATCTCACGTGTGTGGAATCTAAAAAAGTGAAATTCACAGAAAAAGAGAGTTAAATGGTGGTCGCCAGTGACTGGCAAGTGGGAGAAATGGGGAGATGTTGGTAAAATGGCACAAACTTTAAGTGATAGGATGAGTAAGTTCTGGGCATTTAATGCACAGCATGGTAACTATAGTTAACAGTACTGTATTGTAGACATGTAATTTACTAAGAGAGTGAATCTTAAAATGTTCTCACCACCAGAAAATAAAAATCGAAAAGGTAACTACTGAATATATGAGGTGACAGTTGTATTAACTAACTTTATTGTCGTAATCACTTCACAATATATACATATACCAAATCCTTATACTTGTATACCTTAAACTCATTTGTCAGTTATACCTCATTAAAGGTGGGGGGAAGGAGACAGGTTGCTTATGGAGGCAGAAACTGATTGGAAAAGAACATGGGGAAACTATGTGGTCATGCAAATCTATATCTTACTAGGAATGGTGGTTGCACAGACATACACAAGGATCAAAGGTGATCAAGGTGTACAATTAAGAGCTTTGGATTTCACTGGGTATAAATTTTATTTTAATTAAATAATAAAGAAACTAATCTTTTAGATAAATATTAAAATGCTTAAGACAAAATGAGGATGCCTTGGATTTGCTTCACAATTACCAGGGCCTAAAGTTCCAGAAAGGAAAAGGCAATGGCACCCGACTTCAGTACT
The DNA here is from genome assembly GCF_000754665.1 of Bison bison bison. Lineage (NCBI taxonomy): Eukaryota > Metazoa > Chordata > Mammalia > Artiodactyla > Bovidae > Bison > Bison bison. The sequence continues at coordinate 9,344,864 of NW_011494903.1, forward strand.
CTTGCCTGGAAAATCCCATGGATGGAGGAGCCTGGTGGGCTTCAGTCCATGGGGTCGCTAAGAGTCGGACACGACTGAGTGACTTCACTTTCACTTTTCACTTTCATGCATTGGAGAAGGAAATGGCAACCTACTCCAGTGTTCTTGCCTGGAGAATCCCAGGGATGGGGGAGCCTGGTGGACTGCTGTCTATGGGGTCGCACAGAGTTGGACACAACTGAAGCGACTTAGCAGCAGCAACAGCAGAGTTCCAGAAAAACATCAATTTCTGCTTTATTGACTATGCCAAAGCCTTTGTGTGGATCACAATAAACTGGAAAATTCTGAAAGAAATGGGAATACCAGACCATCTGACCTGCCTCTTGAGAAACTTATATGCAGGTCAGGAAGCAACAGTTAGAACTGGACATGAAACAACAGACTGGTTCTAAATAGGGAAAGGAGTACATCAAGGCTGTATATTGTCACCCTGCTTATTTAACTTATATGCAGAGTACATCATGAGAAACGCTGGGCTGGAAGAAGCACAAGCTGGAATCAAGATTGCTGGGAGAACTATCAATAACCTCAGATATGCAGATGACACCACCCTTATGGCAGAAAGTGAAGAGGAACTCAAAAGCCTCTTGATGAAAGTGAAAGAGGAGAGTGAAAAAGTTGGCTTAAAGCTCAACATTCAGAAAAGGAAGATCATGGCATCTGGTCCCATCACTTCATGGAAAATAGATGGGAAAACAGTGGAAACAGTGTCAGACTTTATTTTTTGGGGCTCCAAAATCACTGCAGATGGTGATTGCAGCCATGAAATTAAAAGATGCTTACTCCTTGGAAAGAAAGTTATGACCAACCTAGACAGTATATTGAAAAGCAGAGATATTACTTTGCCAACAAAGGTCCATCTAGTCAAGGCTATGGTTTTTCCAGTAGTCATGTATGGATGTGAGAGTTGGACTGTGAAGAAAGCTGAGAGCCAAAGAATTGATGCTTTTGAAGTGGGTGTTGGAGAAGACTCTTGAGAGTCCCTTGGACTGCAAGGAGATCCAACCAGTCCATCCTTAAGGAGATCAGTCCTGGATGTTCATTGGAAGGACTGATGCTGAAGCTGAAACTCTGCAAAGAGTTGACTCATTGGAAAAGACCCTGATTCTGGGAGGGATTGGGGGCAGGAGGAGAAGGGGACGACAGAGGATGAGATGGCTGGATGGCATCACTGACTCGATGGACATGAGTCTGAGTGAACTCCAGGAGTTGGTGATGGACAGGGAGGCCTGGCGTGCTGCAATTCATGAGGTCTCAAAGAGTTGGACATGACTGAGCGATTAAACTGAACTAAACTGAAGGTAAGGGTAGGGAAAATATTAGAGATGAAATTAGACTTGGCTAATTACGAAGCTAAGTGATGAGAGCATGGAGTTTCACAATACTGTGCTCTCCATTTTTGTATATACTGAAAGTTTCCCACAGTAAAAAGTTTTCTTAATTAATCCCCTAAATGAATATTCCAGGACAAGCCTGGAAAATTTGTCCACAGTTGCCGCTATAAGAAAATACATAATCATAAGGTCAACATTCTTGTTTTGTCCAATCAAGTTCTGTTTTCTATCACTGAACTAAAATTTTTAAGCAATAATTTTTAAAGGCATTTGTATATCTCAGATATCAGCTCTAAAGAATGGGGCCTCACACCAAAAGATCAACACGTTCTGAATCCCATTTGGGATCCATCATAATGAACTCATCTAAATCATTCTGGAACCCATGTGAAGACAGCCTTTGGAAACTAGGCAAGTAATGAGTTTCATATGCTTACTAACTACCAGGAAAAGTAGTCATTCCTTGTAATTATCCTGAAAGTATCCCTTCAGGTCTACAGTTTTGAGAATTCAGTTACGTCTTCACACTTCAAGGAATGCCCCACAGTCTTCACATGTTTGGATCATGTGACATTTTGAAGAGATTGATCTTTTTCAGTCTATTTCACAAGAAAATTAATTCACCTAATTGGGCAACTAAAAGATACCCTATTTCTTTTTTAAAATATTTAGGGCTAACACATTCTGCTTCTGTGAGGAGACTCATTTCTCCTAAGAAAGCTACCAGAACTATGCAGAGTATGCTAGATGCAGATGTGCCTTCATTTGGAATCACGGATAGAACGACACTGAGCTTAATAAATATATTGGCCACAATACAAGAGAGACTCTTGAGCACATGTCTTGCTGCTGCTATGCTGCTAAGTCACTTCAGTCGTGTCCAACTCTGTGCAACCCCATAGGTGGCAGCCCACATGTCTTAGGGAGATGCATTATTTTAACCTCATAGGCATTCCTAACAGCCTAAAAGAATTACAGAATCACAAGTTTACAACTCAGAGGGAACTCAGAGCTCATATAATCCAACCAGCATGTTGTGTAAATGAGAACCTGAAGGCCATAACAGTTGCCTGATTCACTCAACGTCACACAGATAGTAAGGATAGAGCTGTGACTGGAACTTAAATCTCCTGACTCCAAATCAGGACCTTCATCATCAGTGTTGATTCGTCTATCAAGCAAAGCATCTCCTTAAAGACCAAACCCACACCCAAGGATACAGCACCAATATGAGTTCTCTAACATGTATAAGATTTTCAAGATGTTTCATGTGTATTAGGAGAGAGAAAAAAAGAAAGAAAAAATTTGCCCCAGCAAACACATTTTTAATTAACTGTCAGGAAAACAGAATCAAAAGTAGGAGGGATGGTGATGTTGGATGCCAGATTGTTAAACCTCCAGGGTTGCCTTAAAAAAGAAAAAAAGAAGAAGAAGAAGTAAATTGATCAAAGGGCTTGATTTGTGTAAGCCCACTGCTTATAAAGTCAATTTACCATTATATAAGGACTTGCTATATTTTTTAAGCCCTGAAGCACAGAACTTAGAGGGGCTTCCCTGGTGGCTCAGTGGTAAAGAATCTGCCTGCCAAGCAGGAGACATAGGTTCAATCCCTGGGTCAGGAAGATCCCCTGGAGAAGAAAATGGCAACCCACTGCAGTATTCTTGCCTGGGCCATCCCATGGACAGAGAAGGTTGCCAGGCTACAGTCCAAGGGTTTACAAGAATCAGAGACAACACAGTGACTAAGCAACAGCAACAGAACTTGAAAGGGGAAAGATCCTAATTAGAGGCTCTGTTCCCAATGAACTAAGATGTCAAAAATCCCACATCAAATATCACTGTCATCCGATGCAAGGACCCTCCCTCACTCCGGGACATAATACATTGAGGAGGCTGGCAGTCAGCTTAAATTCTTCCTCGCCACCCACATTATTGCACTCATACCGAACCATTTCAATGTCCCTGTGCTTTATCCATTCATTCAATATTGTAGCCTCTTGGTTCCCTGACTGCCATTATTTGATGAATTTCTACTCCACTGAACTTCCTCAGTTCACTCTCAGGCACATACCCTGGAACAAAGTTTCTCAGAACTGTGCATGCAGCTCACCTGAGAATTTTGTTCAAATGCAGATTCTGATTCAATAGGTCTGAGGGGCAGAGCACTAGGGCTCCTCATTTCTGCAATCTCCCAGGTGATGCTGATGCACTGGTATACAGACCACCCTTTGAGTAGCAAAACCCTAGGTCTTATCATCACCTAGTACTGTTCCACTTTCCAAATTCTTGAAAATCTCTTTTTGACTACAGTCTCCTACTTTTTTCTGCATACAGAACAGATTCTTTGAACTCAAACTTCCGTCCTGCTTGACTCCCCTTCTACACTTGGTTCAGCAGATCTCAGAATGGAGCAATTCTGAATGAAAGGATGAGACAGGTAGACACAGTATTATTCAGCCAGAGATGCCAATGGGCAACTGGAACTGGGTGCCTGCCATTCCCAGGGAGTCTGGAGTTGGAGATAGAAATGTAGGCGTTATCCACATGGAGATGAGCATCTCATTCAAGTGAGTAGATGTGCTGCCCAGAAAGTTTTGAGAGATAAAAGAGCCAAGGGAAGAACCTAGGAAACACGAATATTTGTGGAGCAAGTGGAAAAGAAGAGTCATGAAAGGAGACCAGGAAGGTCTACAACACAGGCAGACCACTTGGACATGGTGGTGCTTTGGCAGCCACGGGAGGAGCAACTTTCAAAGAAGAAAGACCTTTCCAAACACCCTCCTCGACAAAATCCCCTCATTCAAGCCAGGTGATTTTGCTCACTATTCCCTAGATGTGTCTGCTGCTGCTGCTGCGTCGCTTCAGTCGTATCCGACTCTGTGCAACCCCATAGATGGCAGCCCCCAGGCTCCCCCGTCCCTGGGATTCTCCAGGCAAGAACACTGGAGTGGGTTGCCATTTCCTTTTCCAGTGCATAAAAGTGAAAAGTGAAAGTGAAGTCACTCAGTCGTGTCTGACTCCTAGAGACCCCATGGACTGCAGCCTACCAGGCTCCTCTGTCCATGGGATTTTCCAGGCAAGAGTACTGGAGTGGGGTGCCATTGCCTTCTACTGCATCCTACTTCTAAGCTGGGATTCCTGTTATTGGTCTCTCTGAGGAAGCTCTTCTGTACCACCTCGTCTTACCCATCCTTCAAGAGCCACCCACATAAGTGCTGAACTGTCTTCACAGGACACAGTGCCTTGCCTGAAGGAAGCACTCAGTAAGTGTGCAGTGGTGGGCATTCGATCAAAACCGTCTGCAGGCTTAACTGCATGCCTGGTAATAAGCAGGGTCAAGTGATCAACAAAAATGCATGTGCATATAGATAGCATATGAGCTATATCTGAAATCTGTCCTACCCAAGGAATTCATAGACATATGGTTACTATAAATATACTGTTGAGTAGATTTCAGTCACTGCTGAGTTACAAAAAAGAAAAAAATGGCCCCAAATTGAAATGACTATGATTTGTAGGGCAACAGTGGGCAAATTAGAGTGGCAATTTGATGTAGGACTATTTACTTAAAAAAAAAAATGAAATCTCTTTAAGATCTTAAGGATAAGATAAAAACACGGCTGGCTGACTGCAGTGATTTAGTAATTATCCCAGAGATAACTGGGCAAAGGAAATAAATAACACAGGTCCCAAATTTATGCCAATTGTTAAACTGTTCATTATACAAACACACACAAAATCCTTTGCTCACTTCCTCCCTACCTTGGGAAGATCCCCTGGAGGAGGAAGTAGCAACCCACTCCAGTATTCTTTCCTGGAGAATCCCATGGACAGAGGAGCCTGGCAGGTACAGTCCAAGGGTTGCAAAGAGTCAGACATGACTGAGCAGGCACGCAAAATCTCTACCTCTAAATTGCAGCCTGTGGGAGCAAGATTTTTAGAACCTTATAAAATGAAGTAATTTCACTCCAGGGGGAAATCAGATGATAAAGACTAACCCAAAATAATTTCCTACAGCTTAAGCCACTTTCAAATTTCATAGCCAGAATGAGGGTTGAGCCCCCAGCAATGTTATTCTAGTTCCCCTCTTTTGGCTGGACCCAAAAAGGATGCCACTCAACACTGCTGCTGAACACTGCTTACAGGGCCATGGGGATGCTCTGCTCTCTGCGGTTGGGTCTGTTTTCTTTGGACACCATCACTCAAAACGCTTAAGCTTCTAAAACCCTTTTACAATCATTTTTCATAATGTCCAAGAGCAACTTGGTGTGGTTTTCTCCATTTCACAGATTAAAGTCTTGGGCACACAAGGTGGCATGCCCCAGGGTCATCCATTGTTTTATGCCCATCAATGAACATTTATTGAACCATGACCTTGAACTCCTCCGCCACATCCACAAACACGGACAGCAGCATCTGTGGCCAGGCCTTACAAACCGACTCTGCCCGAGGACTTCCAGAACCTGTGGCTGCTGCCAGCATCAAACACCAGAGTCCTCTGTCAGTGCAGCAGCGAGCGAAACTGACAGGGGCCTGTTGGCCTCCCATCTTCCAAGTTGCAAGGCTGAACACATGAGATCCTTCCTGGTTCCTGTCAAGTTATGTGAAATGTGGTGCTTTGCTGCTCTATTAGTAAAATGCTAAGCTTCATGTAAAGGAGTTAATGTTCAGAAAGCACCACACTGCTCCAGCCACAGGTGGCCCGACTAAAGTAATGTTTCCTGGTAGAGCTCTCTTGTAGAAAAACTAAACCCTGACATCTGAAAGACTCACTCATCTCCTCCACCCGAAAGCAAAATATCACCTTTAGATTCATTTATGTTGTCTTCCTTTTCCAGCTTCCTCTTTTAAATGAAATATCCTGGTAATAAAGCTAATTTACTGACCCCTCAATATCTGTGTGGAAATGAGTTCCTTACCAAGTAGAGAAAGGGGGATGCTGAGGCCCTGACACCCCCAGAGCACAAAGACATCGAAAGGGAAGAGAAAGGCAGAAAACAGAAATCTGAGCTTTCTTCCTCTACAGTTTTGCCTCCATGCTTCTTTGCTAATGGGTGCAATGGTTCACACTGATATATGTTCTTTCTGGAAACTGAACTGGCAATGTGTCTTTAGTCCATAGTTTAAGTGATTTGACTCTTCTAGAAAGAATGTGCTTCTGCTGATGTAAGGCTGAAACCAATACAACACTGTAAAGCAGTTATCCTTAAATTAAATATAAAGAATTTTTTAATTAAAAAAAAGAGTTGCTTGTACATTTTTGAGATTAGTTGTTTGTCCGTTGCTTCATTTGCTATTATTTTCTCCCATTCTGAAGGCTGCCTTTTCACCTTGCTAATAGTTTCCTTTGTTGTGCAGAAGCTTTTAAGTTTAATTAGGTCCCATTTGTTTATTTTTGCTTTTATTTCCAATATGCTGGGAGATGGGTCATAGAGGATCCTGCTGTGATGTATGTCGGAGAGTGTTTTGCCTATATTTTCCCCTAGGAGTTTTATAGTTTCTGGTCTTACGTTTAGATCTTTAATCCATTTTGAGTTTATTTTTGTGTAAGGTGTTAGAACGTGTTCTAGTTTCATTCTTTTACAAGTGGTTGACCAGTTTTCCCAGCACCACTTGTTAAAGAGATTGTCTTTAATCAGACCCAATCAAAAAATGGGCCAAAGAACTAAATAGACATTTCTCCAAAGAAGACATACAGATGGCTAACAAACACATGAAAAGATGCTCAACATCACTCATTATCAGAGAAATGCAAATCAAAACCACTATGAGGTACCATTTCACGCCAGTCAGAATGGCTGTGATCCAAAAGTCTACAAGCAATAAATGCTGGAGATGGTGTGGAGAAAAGGGAACCCTCTTACACTGTTGGTGGGAATGTAAACTAGTGCAGCCACTATGGAGAACAGTGTGGAGATTCCTTAAAAAACTGGAAATAGAACTGCCTTATGATCCAGCAATCCCACTGCTGGGCATACACACTGAGGAAACCAGAAGGGAAAGAGACACGTGTACCCCAATGTTCATCGCAGCACTGTTTATAATAGCCAGGACATGGAAGCAACCTAGATGTCCATCAGCAGATGAATGGATAAGAAAGCTGTGGTACATATACACGATGGAGTATTACTCAGCCATTAAAATGAATACATTTGAATCAGTTCTAATGAGATGGATGAAACTGGAACCTATTATACGGAGTGAAGTAAGCCAGAAAGAAAAACACCAATACAGTATACTAACGCATATATATGGAATTTAGAAAGATGGTAACAATAACCCTGTGTACGAGACAGCAAAAGAGACACCGATGTATAGATCAGTCTTATGGACTCTGTGGGAGAGGGAGAGGGTGGGGAGATTTGGGAGAATAGCATTGAAACATGTATAATATCATGTATGAAACGAGTCGCCAGTCCAGGTTCGATGCACGGTACTGGATGCTTGGGGCTGGTGCACTGGGACGACCCAGAGGGAGGGTAGGGGAGGGAGGAGGGAGGAGGGTTCAAGATGGGGAACGCGGGTATACCTGTGGCGGATTCATTTCGATATTTGGCAAAACTAATACAATATTGTAAAGTTTAAAAATAAAATAAAATTTAAAAAAAAAAAGAGGAATGTGCTTCCACTTTAAAGAGTTTCGCCCTTCTACTCCATTCAGTGACAATTCAGGAAAAAAAAAAAAAAAACAAAGGAAAGCAGCTTGGCCTTCGTTGTGAAACATTTCCACACGGCATTGCTATTTTAGTTGTGCATATTTGAGTATGTTGTCACCATTATTGCAAAATACCTTTCTAACTAAAATTGCATCGCTGCACATAACAGTAAAAAACAAAAACAAAATGCAGTGATTGTCACTTGACAGGTCCAAATGAGGTCCACTGCGTGGAAAAACCATTTCTCCTGGGTGCTATGGAGCTTCCTTGAACATTTGCCAATTGCACCAGTTCAACAGCAATGAATAGACCCACATCTGCCAACATGTGGGAATCACAAGCAGATGAATGCCTATTTACAATCAAATAAAGATGATTTAGCCAGGAGAGTCCCAACTTTTTTAATATTCTAATTCTAATATTTTAGTATTCTAATATTTAGTAGCACAACTAAAGCTATTTAAAATTACAGAAAGACAATTTTAAAGCATTTTCTCTTTTAGGTCAAGGAAAAAAGTGATTTTTTTTTTTAGATTTTAGGACATCTTTATTTAAATGTGTTTTCCAAGTCGACTGATAATTTCTTTAGCTAGAAGAAAAAAGAGAATGGCTTTTAATAAGCCATTCCTCTTGGCATCCTCATTCTGCCTGATTACATTTTTCTAATAAAACTAATCTTATTGATATGTTGGCATGTGAACACATTATTTTTCTGTTGTTAAAAGTCAACTTGTGGTTTGCTTTTATTCTTTCAAATACAATTAGCAAAGCCCTCCTCCAGTGCCTGAAAGGGTCTTTTCATTTGGACAAATTATTCTCCGGCTGACTTGAAAGGAAGAGGGTGAGGGCACAGGGCAGGGTAGTGTGGGGCAGGTCCTCTATTCTGAGGCAGCCCTGGTAGACACAAAAGCAGCCTGTGCACACTCTCACCAGAAGTGGGGCAGATCCTGCTTGCCTTGGCTGCATTATTTTTTTTTTCCTTCTTTCATTGGTTTTACTGAAGAGCTAACTGTAAATTTCAGTGAGAGTGTGTGCATGCATGCCAGCTAAGTCGCTTCAGTCATGTCTGATTCTGTGAGACCCTATAGACTGTAGCCCAACAGGCTCATCTGTCCATGGGGATTCTCTAGGCAAGAATACTGGAGTGGGTTGCCAGGCCCTTCTCCAGCGGATCTTCCCGACCCAGAGATCAAACCCGAGTCTCTTGTGTCTCTTGTATTGGCAGGTGTGTTCTTTACCATTCACACCACCTGGGAAGCCCTCAGTGAGAGTATACAGTTCCAATTAAATGATATACAAGACAAGAGGAGAGGGGCTTCCCTGGTGGCTCAGATCTTAAAGAATCTTCCTGCAATGCAGGAGACCTGGGTCCAATCCCTAGATCAGGAAGATCCCCTAGAGAAGGGAATGGCTACCTACTCCAGTGTTCTTGCCTGGAGAATTCCATGAACAAAGGAGCCTGGTGGTGGGACACAACTGAGCAACTAACACTTTCACTTTAAGACAAGAGGAAGGGAAAGGCCCAGCCAAGATTTTACTGCTGAACTGATAACTTCTCAACTAATGTCACCTCCCACACTGCCTCTGTGCAAAACCAGGGTCAAAACACAAGCTGGGTTAGACAGATTTACTGCTGGGCTTTCCTCTCATTGAAGGAAATAACATGTGTACTATTCAACATCTTGGACTTTCCAAACTGCAATGCTTCACCTATCTAAACAATGATTTATTAAACCCTATCTCTTTTTGAATACTGTGGCTAGATAAGGTGTAGACTTCAGGCCCCCATTTCTTTTCTGAGTGTCAGAGGGAGACCTGGGAGAGAGGGATTGCCCAGTACACATCCTACCTCCCTAACAATACTGCTGTGCCATCGGACATGGCTGGAATATTTGTTTAATTAGTTACATTTTCAACTTTTAAATAAGGAGAAAAAACAAGCTATGGGTGGCCTGCTAACCTCAAATGAGCAAATATCCAAGGTTATAAAATCACCCCCTTTTCAAAATACCTGGTTAGAAATAAAAACAGCATTTACCAAATTCTACCCCAAGTCAAAAACAGAGCTTGCATTAAGAAGTATGAAACTGAATTTGAAAACCAGAGTACCAAGGATGCGGCATTATTTCATAAAAAAATGGACTTTGCACTTTCTCTATAACTACAACACCTTTCTTTGACAATAGCGTCAAAAAACCATCTCTGAGATTAATTGGAAAAATACTTTTTTTAAAAAAAGCTTCTAATACACTCTTAAAAACTAGGCTCTAATTTTGTCTTTGCAAAACTACACTTGCAGCTGGATCCTTGCAAATGCAAATTGGATGCAGAACATTACAATTACTTAATTTTTGTATACAAAGATGAGTTTTGCACATACAGATGGTTTCAGGCTGCAGAATGATGACCAGTTTGGAGCTGAAGAAAAGTTGGTCATTTGTATTTTAAAGTTGGAGTAATGAAAATCTCCAAGAGACTTTTATGATGTAATGTTATAAGCAGCAGAATGCTTTACTGTAATAATTCCATACCCAGATAGTGACAATGAAGTACAACCTCTAAATTAACACTAAAGTTAGAAAAACACTTTGTACATATAATAATAGAAACCTAGGAATGGGATCTCTGGTCTTACAACAGAGGAAGCCCCAAGAACTAAAGACACCAAGCCAAGGGCTTTCTCAGCCCAAGTCCAGGGTCAGCCTTCTCTCCTACAGCTCCTTTCCCAGCTGGATTGCCTCTGGGTCTAAAACAATGCTGCCTGTGACACTGGAGATCACTAGGGTACTGTGCTTAGTCATGTCCGACTCTTTGCAACCCCATGGACTGTAGCCTCCCAGGCTCCTCTGTCCATGGGAATTCTTCCAGGTAAGAATATTGGACTAGGTTGCCATGGTCTCCTCCAGGGGATCTTCCCAACCCAGGGATCGAACCCAGGTCTCCCGCATTGCAGGCAGATTCTTTACCGTCTAAGCCACCAGGGAAGCCCAACATATTCTGCTCAGAGGAGATGGTCTCTACTACTCAAGGGTGCATTGGAAGATGACTGAATCCCAAGTTGGAACCCTCTAAACAAGTCTATGTCTTCCAATGTTTTCAACTTTTTTCTGATTCTATGAAAGGTGTAAAACCGCTGCCACTGCATCATGATAAGTTGCAAATAACCCACCAGGACATAAACAGATTATTTTATGTAAATATCCCATTTCTCAACCTTAAAAGTCAGCCAACTTAGCTTTTTAAAAATCTACTTTAAAACTTAGACTTCTACTTGTGCTGGCATCAGGATTCCTAGACCACATTCTTATCTGTGTTCCTTTTTCAAATGAATCTGGCACAAGAGCTATATTAGAGGAAACACCTCTGGACACAAAGTAAAATGAAGCCTTCCTACATCAGTATGATAAAACTGGAAAAGAACAGCCCTTTTCTTAGTGAGTATGTATTATTGTTAATGGATGTTGCCTCTGTATAGTTCCTTTTTAGAATCAGAGAGGACAGGCATAACTGTGAGGGTAAGAAAGTAAGCACTGAGCTAATAAATCAGGATTAAGTAGCCACTAGAAGAGAAACTATAACCAAAAGAGAATTTCTAAAGGAATAAGGACATTCTGGACCAAAAGAAATATACTAACTCCCTCTCTCAAACACACTCTCTCTTTTCCCCTCCCTTCACAACGACCACCACTCCCAAAAATAAATAGGATGGCACCACCATCTCTGCCTATTGCATGGTGCTGAAATTCAACAATCCACAGAGACTGCTGGTAGTCACAACCACTTAACCATACATTCCCTGCAAAATCCCCACTAAAATTACAATGAAATTTTTAAGATGTAAATTTAAAAGTTCAAAGAATATAGGAAGGAAACAGTGGATGAGGAGAGTTGATAAAATTTGGAAGTTGGAAAGGGGTAAGTAACTCAACAGACCTGAGAAACCTAAATCCAAGTGTGTGGGGGAGCATGACAGGGAACTCCAACAAGAAGTAAGGAACTCCAGTCTAGAGGTTCTAGAGTTGGAGACACTAGTTACCTCTGGAGGCAAGGATGCAGTGGGGTGGGAAATAACGGGGCTAGTTGAAAATCTGTACAAAGAACATTTAAATATTAGATCCCCTACTCCCAAATGTTGATGCAAAGAATGTCTGACCAGGAGGGTATAATCACAGCTGAAAATTGAGGTATAAGTGAAAAGCCCTCAGTCCTAAAGGTAAGAGTCCCCCCTTTCTAGGCTGCCAGAATGTAGGGCAGCCTTATGACTCTCAAGAAGATATTTGGAGAACAATTATTTATTGAAACGGACCACCCTAAGAGAAACAACCTCCATATAATCATATTTGAGACGACCTTTTGAAAATGCCAACTTGACATCTTATTGCTGCTGCTGCTAAGTCGCTTCAGTCGTGTCCGACTCTGTGTGACCCCATAGACGGCAGCTCACCAGGCTCTGCCATCCCTGGGATTCTCTAAGCAAGAACACCAGAGTGGGTTGCCATTTCCTTCTCCAATGCATGAAAGTGAAAAGTGAAAGTGAAGTCGCTCAGTCGTGTCCAACTCTTAGCAACCCCATGGACTGCAACCTACCAGGCTCCTCCATCCATGGGATTTTCCAAGCAAGGGTACTGGAGTGGGGTGCCATTTCCTTCTCCATGACATCTTATTACCCTACATTAAAATCTACCACTAGACAAGTTCCCATACACACAGAACTTAGATAAGGATTACCAACAGTTTAAGAAAAGCTTATAATACAACATAGAAAGAATTCAAAAATAATATTTTTAAAAAAACTTGAAAGACACGGGCAATGCAGTAAATAAAATAAAACTTTTAAAAAATATCAACAAATATGAAATGCCTGCAATTACAAGAAGCACCTTTGTTTTATGTGCCCTTGCTGCTGCTGCTGCTGCTGCTAACTTGCTTCAGTCGTGTCCAAATCTGTGCAACCCCATAGACGGCAGCCCACCAGGCTCCTCTGTCCCTGGGATTCTCCAGGCAAGAACACTGGAGTGTGTTGCCATTTTCTTCTCCTATGTGCCCTTAGACAGAAAAAATTGTGACAGCCCACCAATAACAAAACGAATCCCAACTTTAGATAAGTTAAAATGTGAAAGAAGTATATTCTTGAACTGATGAAAGGGTATACTCAGGGGAAAAAAAGATATTGCATCCAGGAAACAGGGTTAGTGTATTGGCACTCAGAATGAAAAAGAGGTCTTGTAAATTAAAATTTTGATAGCAAAAATTAAAAATTCTATAGACAGATTGGAAGATAAATTTGTGGCAATCTCAGAAAATAAAAGAAATTGGCAGAGTTGAACAATAAAAGAGAAAATTAAAGAATCAACTGAGGAGACATGACATCCAACTTTAAAATTTTTCAGAAAGAGCAAACAAAGTGATTAGTACAGATTTATAAAGACCCACACCAAAACTCACCATCATGAAATTTCAGAACACCACTGAGCCAACAGTCTACCTATTAGATCTCCAATTTATTTCCCTCCCTACATCTGTTTGCTGTGTTATATCATAGAAGGGTGATTCATCCAGGTTGCATTTCCCTGTCAGCTTATTCTTGGTTCATTCAGCCAACAAGTTCAGTTCAGTTCAGTTGCTCAGTCGTGTCCGACTCTTTGTGACCCCATGAGTTGCAGCACACCAGGCCTCCCTGTCCATCACCAACTCCTGGAGTTCACCCAAATTCATGTGCATCGAGGCAGTGATGCCATCCAGCCATCTCATCCTCTGTTATCCCCTTCTCCTCCTGCCCCCAATCCCTCCCAGCATCAGACTCTTTTCCAATGAGTCAACTCTTCGCATGAGGTGGCCAAAATATTGGAATTTCAGCCTCAGCATCAGTCCTTCCAATGAACACCCAGGACTGGTCTCCTTTAGGGTGGATTGGTTGGATCTCCTTGCAATCCAAGGGATTCACAAGAGTCTTCTCCAACACCACAGTTCAAAAGCATCAATTCTTTGGCTCTCAGCTCTCACATCCATACATGACCACTGGAAAAACCATAGCTTTGACTAGACAGACTTTTGTTGGCAAAGTAATATCTGCGCTTTTTAATATGCCATCTAGGTTGGTCATAAATTTCCTTCCAAGGAGTTAATGTCTTTTAATTTCATGGCTGCAATCACCATCTGCAGTGATTTTGGAGCCCAAAAGATAAAGTCTGACACTGTTTCCATTGTTTCCCCATCTATTTCCCATGAAGTGGTGGGACCTGATGCCATGATCTTCGTTTTCTGAATGTTGAGCTTTAAGCCAACTTTTTCACTCACCTCTTTCACTTTCATCAAGAGGCTTTTTAGTTCCTCTTCACTTTCTGCCATAAGGGTGGTGTCATCTGCATATCTGAGGTTATTGATATTTCTCCCAGCAATCTTGATTCCAGCTTGTGCTTCTTCCAGCCCAGTGTTTCTCATGATGTTCTGCATATAAGTTAAACAAGCAGGGTGACAATATACAGCCTTGATGTACACCTTCTCCCATTTGGAACCAGTCTGTTGTTCCATGTCCAGTTCTAACTGTTGCTTTCTGACCTGCATATAGGTTTCTCAAGAGGCAGGTCAGATGGTCTGGTATTCCCATCTCTTTCAGAATTTTCCACAGTTTCCTGTGATCCACACAGTCAAAGGCTTTGGCATAGTCAATAAAGCAGAAATA
>NW_011494903.1:9359674-9376544 GCF_000754665.1 Bison bison bison
AGTTCTGTGGCCACTGCTGAGTTTTCCAAACTTGCTGGCATATTGAGTGCAGCACTTTCACAGCATCATGTTTAAGGACTTGAAATAGCTCAACTGGAATTCCATCACCTCCACTAGCTTTGTTTATAGTGATGCTTCCTAAGGCCCACTTAACTTCACATTCCAGGATGTCTGGCTCTAGGTGAGTGATCATACCATCGTGATTATCTGGGTCTTGAAGACCTTTTTTGTACAGTTCTTCTGTGTATTCTTGCCATCTCTTCTTAATATCTTCTGCTTCTATTAGGTCCATACCATTTCTGTCCTTTATCGAGCCCATCTTTGCATGAAGATGCCAACAAGAAGCACTGGTTAAAGAGCCAGAAAGGAGGGAAACCCAGGATAGTGCTCCCTCTCTCTTTGCCTTAGATAGACTCTCTGGCAGGGCGATGCTTCTTCCCTGCTTCTAGCTCTCATGAGCAGCCTTAACTCTGGAGTTCCTGGTAAAACTGTATTTTCTCTGAGCCTTCTAGCTCTAGATGCAGTAATGGCTCTTTGCTGTTGCCAATCGCTGGCTTGCCTTACTCTTCTATTTGGTGTCTTAGCTTTTCTTATACCTTAAAGTTAGCTTCTCCTACTAAATTCCTTCTGTTGAAATACCTTGTGTAGACTCTGTTTTCCTGACTGGATCCTAACTGATTCAACCAATGATACAGAGAAAGTACTAAATGCTTTTAGAAGTAGAGAAAAAGAAAATAGTATGAAAGAGATAAATAATCATAATGGTAATACCAAAAACTGGAAAAAAAATAGAGCAATGACCCCAAAATTTTTAGAGAAAATAATCTTCAAACTACAATTTTATATCCAGATGAGTAATCAATTAAATATAACAAAAAAAATATTTTCTGATTGCATGCAAGGTGTGAAAAGTTTTTCCACTCATACTCTCTTTGTCCTTCAAAACTAAGTTGAAATTCAACAAAGAAGGAGATGTGGTATCTAAGAAAAAGAAGGATCTGGTACAGGACAGAACTAAAGTTTGATATGAAAGAAAGCTGTTACTCTAAACTAGAGCAGGAAGACAATAGGAAAAAAAAAAGAAACATCACTTTCTAAAAATTTTGACTGAAGGAATGAGAATGAAATAGTGAGAATTACATGGAAGCAAATAAAAAACCAAGGAAATTACTAACTCCAGAAAAAACAAAAAGCTACATAGGAAAGGAAATATAATCATAGAATACTACATGATTCTGTTGTAAATACATACATATTTATATACACATATATGTATGTCATAATAATAAAAGTTCTATTTTTTAGTTTTTCTTCAGATTTTATTCTGTGACTATACCTTTAACTGAAAATTATGTCATAAAATATTGGTAAGATGGGTAGTATTGGTAGAGGAAGAGTGTATAAAGGAGTTAAATCTTTTTCCATTTTAGGAAATTGCAACATAATATCAAAAATTATAATATTAAAAACATCAATATAAATAAGCTAGTTTACTATAAAGGGAAACAGCAGGGACCAATAAAAACATTAAGAATTATGGCCTCCAAAGAATGGGTGTTAGGAGTGGAGTAGAGCAGAATGGGAGACTCATGTTTAAGAGTACTATGAATGTATTTTTAATTTAGTGTGGGTCGTTTTTCATTGTACGCAATCTAGAAATTCATGTATTATTTTGATTTAAACAACTACAACATCAAGGAAAGAGGGTGAGCTTCACCCAAGAGCAGAGCCAGCTGTTGAAGGGCCAGCCGCTGAATGGGTGTCGGAAGTGCCAAACACAATAGGAGCATGGGGCAAAGCCAAGAGCGGGATTTACAGGACCGGGGAGTCAGGGCAGCTGCCAGACGGGAAAAGATGTCTCCAGCACTGGCTCAGGCTAAACTGAGAAATAGTAGCTGGGACAAATTTAAGTCTCCCTCTTAAAGATGTGAAAACACTGGTAGGTGTAAAGACTAGACTGACTCCCTAGTACAGAATGAAAGTATGATTAAATGAATAGTATCTCTTCCTTCCATCTCAGGAATAAAACAAATGGTTTCAGAATAAGACTAAAAAATAGTAGGGCATTTAGGTGTTTCTTCACTTTCTTCTAAGGGAATGAGTTTTCAATGTAGCCCTGCTTACACTACACTGTAGACTATCCGTGTGAATAAACAGGGTTTGGGACAATAACAGGTCAAATGATATGCTGACTAACCCTGGTCTAATTCAATGATTCTCACCTTTTTGTGAGATTGATGCCATTAAAAGTCAGATGAAGGCTGCATATTTCTTGAGAGAAATATACACATGTGCACTTACATACAAAATTTTGTACATAATTATAAAGAGTTAATGCACCCTAAGTCATCTACGTAAAGAGGTCATGGAAAGTTGGATGAATTTGGAAGGAGCCTCCTACTAAAGAACTAAGTGAACCCACTCCACTGTGTTTGATTTCATTTCTCTTGAAACATGGATGTTTTCACACATGTGCCACATTTGGTCTACTAAAAGATAAATTGTCCAGACTTGTGTGAATGCCGTCAGTGTGTCAGAGTGCTGACACTGAAGTGAATGATGTTTAACGTCCGTGCTGGCACCAGAATTGCAGCCTCTGTAGGCTCCCAGAGCTCATGGATATTTATATCCTTGCTCAAGTATTTTTAGGTGACGAAGATCCCACCCAAGATGGGACCATTACATGGTCCAGGATCAAGTTCACAGCCATGCTCCCTGGGGTGCTCAATAAACAGCCTCTGATGACTTATAACATGACTGTTTACACTTCAGAAGAAAACATGCAAAATAAATCCCAGCAGATGGAGAGAAGACCAAGTCCTGATCAGACTTTGTCAAGTATGTGAAAGAGTAAAGAGACACTGATACCTTAAAAGTGTGTATTTGGGCAAGCGGGGTGCAGGGAAAGGAAGGAGGCGCTCCTGCCTGTGCTGCCTGCCAGGCTCACTTGTAGGGTCTGAGACACTTAATCTCTGGGTCATGGGTTTGCCCTCGTATTGGGCACATTGTTGTTAAAAAGGTCAGACTGATGTAGTGGAAAAAGAAAGTCACTGCACTGGGAGTCAGGGGACGCCACTAATCTTGGCTTGGCCACCACACAGCGCATTCTAAAACCAAATACCAGTGCTCTAGAATTGAAACCATTCGGTGGCAGAAGCCAAACAGCTCCATTAAGACACCCTTGAGTGAGAGCCACTGCACATGTGGGCAACCCAATAAAAACCACCAGAGAAGGCTAGACAGACAGTTGGCGAGCACTTGTCTGAGCCGCTGGAAGCTCTACTGATACTACAGGGCCTCTCCCATGGGACTTTACTGCTAACTTTAGATTTCTGATGCCCCCTCAGATGGCCTTCAGAATCCCCACTATAAAAACTAACCCCCCAGTACCATCTCCCACAGTAGGAGTGGATTTGAACTCCTGGCGCTATGCACCTGCTAAGGTCTAAGCACAGGACTCTGTCACCACCCAACAGTGCCGTACTGACTGCAATACAGTGGTTACATTTGGGAAAGCCACCTCCTCCCGGGCTTCCCTGGTGGCTCAGATGGTAAAGAATCTGCCTGCAATGTGGGAGACCTGGGTTCGATCCCTGGGTTGGGAAGATCCCCTGGAGGAGGGCATGGCAATCCACTTCAGTATGCCTGGAGAATCCCCATGGACAGAGGAGCCTGGCAGGCTATGGTCTACAGGGTCACAATCTATTCCGTATGTAGGCTCAGGTGGACACGACTGAGCGACAAAGCACACACACACACCTCACCTCCCAGGGCTTCAGTCTTGACCACTGTATAGGAGGGGGGCTGGGTCTGATGTCTTCCTGTTCAATAATAACTTATTGGCTGCTTCCTAAGTGTCAAGCATATAGTAAGGGGGAGGCAAGAGTAGACAGCTCTCATGGAACTTCCAGTGTGGTAGAGGAAGTCAGAAGTAATTTAAAAATCTCACACACAGGCATGTGGTTACAACCAGAGAGGTAGGCTATGATGTCAAGGAGCAGAGTGCATGAGTTAGTCTGGAGTATCAGGGAAAATGTCCTGAGAAAGTGTTACTTGAGTTAACATCTGAAGGATGAACAGGGGAGCTAAAGAGGACACTATATGCAGGAACCTCAGACACATGGGTTACACCGCTCTGGAATATAAAAAGCAAAAGGAAGGGAAATAATGGCTACCATCCACTGAATATTTACTTAGTGCCTGGCATTGTGTTCAATATATTTAAATATTTATATACAATGCTGAAATTCTTTTAACCTGTCAGTTAAAAATTATTATCTCCACTCTATAGTCAGAAACCTAAGGCACAGTTTCAGAAACATGCTCAAGATAAAAACAGTGAGAGGCAGATCAAGGTCTATGAAAAGGAAACTGGCACATTTAAACACTATACTGTCCCCCGGATATAATGGGCCCTATTAAAACATGATGCACTGACTAGATTAGGTTTTCACCAGATTCACTAGTAAAAGAACAAATATACTTTAAAAATACTACTGGGACTTCCCTGGCAGTCCAGGGGTTAAGAATCCACACTCCCAATGCAGAGGGCCCTGTTCAATCCCTGGTCAGGAAACTAGATCTCACTTGCCACAACTAAGAACCCACATGCCACAACCAGAGATCCCACATTCCACAACAAGGACCCAGTACGGCCAAAAAATAAATAAATAAATACTATTGTATCACCCACAGGGATGGTGGAGACAGTGTCATAAGATACAAGTGCTAACAACTAGACATGACAGTATACACAACACCCAAAGCCCCAACAACAGCCCAACCCTGGGCAATCTTATTTTCCATCATATCACACATATACCTACCCAACCACCCACCAGAGGTGAGCGAGACAGGAGCAGACTTTTGACCCAGAAAGGCTAGTTTACAGGCTGTCAATGGCCTGGAAAGCTCCACCCTGACAAACGTGTATAGGTTCAACTGCGATTATATTCTCCAAGATAAGAACCGGGAAATAGAAGAGTCCAAGACTTAATGTAGAGAGAGAGCAGAAATATTATTCCAAGTTGTTTGGAGATTATTAAAATTTAAAAACTCTAGTAATGAAGGAGGTCCAATGATACAAATTCCGATTATAAGATAAATCCATTCTGGAGATGTGATATACAACAAGATGACCATAGTCAACAATACTGTATTGTACATTAGAAAGTTGCTAAAAGAATAGTTTTTATAGTTTCCATCACAAGAAAAAATTTTGTAACTATCCCAGATGATGAGTGTTACCTAAACTTACTATGGTGATCATTTCTCAATATACATAAATATCAAATCCTTATGTTGTCCTTAGACTTATACTGTTATATGTCAATTATATCTCAGTACAACTGGGGTTCAGGGGGAAAACCCTGGTAACACAACTCACCACATTATAAGAGAATAAAGAAAAAATCTGATTACTTCAACAGATGTAGAAAAGGTATTTGATAAAATTTAATCACCTCAACCTACACAGGTGATTAAATTGCATAGAATTTATACCAACACATGCATATATACACACATAAGTACAAATAAAATTGAGAAAATTTGAGTCAAATCAGTGCCTTGTTATCAGTGTCAATACCCTGGTTGTGATGATGCATGAAATTTTCCAAAATGCTACCAATTGGGAAAACTATGGCACCCCACTCCAGTACTCTTGCCTGGAAAATCACATGGACGGAGGAGCCTGGTAGGCTGCAGTCCATGGGGTCGCGAAGAGTGGGACACGACTGAGCAACT
Source organism: Bison bison bison (assembly GCF_000754665.1). NCBI lineage: Eukaryota > Metazoa > Chordata > Mammalia > Artiodactyla > Bovidae > Bison > Bison bison. Next base: position 9,365,420 of record NW_011494903.1, read on the forward strand.
TCACTTTCACATTTCACTTTCATGCATTGGAGAAGGAAATGGCAACCCACTCCAATGTTCTTGCCTAGAGAATCCCAGGGTTGGGGAGCCTGGTGGGCTGCCGTCTGTAGGGTCACACAGAGTCGGACACGACTGAAGCAACTTAGCAGCAGCAGCAGCAGCAGGCAATATATATAAGGAATATCTCTGTATTGCATCTTAAAACTACATGTAAATTTGCTCTTATCTCAATTAAAAAGTCACTTTAAAAAAAGAGAAAGCAAGAGTTGGAGATGGATGGAGGGAGAGAGAGAGAGAAGGAAAGAGAGAAAAAGAGGGGAGAAACAATCACATTGATAATAAAATTTGGTAAGTTTAAAACATATAATAATAATTTTATTTAAAATTTTTTATTTATTTTTAAAATAAAATTATTTATTTTAAAATTATAATAATAATTGTATTTTATTGCCACTCCATCCTTCCAATATTTAAATATAGCCTTATAAAATTTTTAAAGCTTCAAACTTTTGCATTTTGAGATCACAAGCCTTCCAAAGACGCCAACCACGTGCTAATATGACAACCACAATGCTAATATGCATGACATGGAGTCAAGGATATCCAACAGTTTATAATGCCTACAATGAAAATGTGTGTCTTGCCATAGAGAACAGAGATGTGTTTGCCAAGGGAGGGGTAGGGGAGTGGGACTGGGAGTTTGGGATAAGTAGATACGAACTATTATATATAGGCTGGATAAACAACAAGATCCTACTGTATAGCACAGGAAATTATAGTCAATATCTGTGGAACCTTAATCAAAAAGAATATGAAAATGAATGTATATATACATATATAACATATATATAACAGAATCACTATATATATAACATATATAACAGAATCACTTTGCTGTACATCAGAAATTAATAATATAACATTGCAAATAGTTATACTTGAAATAAAAAAATCTGTGTCCAGATCCTTCCCTTAATGTACATTACATGAATCTTAATGCTTTCTGTGCTATTTTTATTTCAATTATCCTAATAAAGGGCATCATTTTGCCAAAACAGAACTCACCAACAAATAAAAATAAAAGAGAACTTCCACTCTTTCCCCAAATCACACTTGAATGGTGATATGAGCAGATACGAAATGTGTTATATGCTCATTTTATTTTTTTCTTTTACTATTTATACACTATTTTGTACTTTGCTGTTATCATTTAATATATCATGCTGGTTTTTCCACCTGAGTACACAGAGATTTGTCCTTATTTTTCACAATTCCATCCTATCCCATTGCATGCATATGTTATAATTTATATAAATAGTCTCTTATTGATGGGCAATTAATTAGATTATTTCCAGTTTTCAGCCATAACAAATAATGCTGCAGTGAATACTCTGTACAATTGTAATGCCAGTGCTTATACTTCAGCACCTGCTTTATTGTTCCAAGTGCTTTACATAGCTAAACGATAAATCCCTAGATACAAATTTGCTAAGTATGTGCCTTTGAACTTTGAAAGATCTTGCCAAAACGTTATCCCTGGTACATTCTTCATTTTAAAGTTAAGAAGAAGGCAAGGACACCCACTACCATTACTTATATTCAATATTGCCTTGGGATCCTAGCCAGTATCCTTAAAGGTTTTTATTTAATTAATTTTACTTAATTTTAATTCAGAATACTTACGTAACTAAGTATGCTCTTAAGCATACTTAAAGGAAGAAGAATCAGAAAGAAACAAAACTGTTACCATTCACAGTTCAGGTGATTGCTTAGGAAATGCACAGTAAAAATTCAGAAGTAATCAAGAGAGTCCACCAAAGTTTCTGGGTTTGAGATCAATAGCCAGGACTGTAAAACTCATGACAAATGTCATGAACAGAAGTTCCAAGTAAGCAGATGAGACAACCCATTAGTACAAACAAGAGAAACAGACCCAGGAAAGAGCTGAGCCTTAAGATGAAGACCACCATGTCTTGCTAGTCTGCTCCGGCATCTCCTGCTGCAGGAGATCAAGCTCTAACCAATGTCAGGCCCCATAGCTCCCTCCTTCATGGTACCCACCACAACCACCTGTCTAAACTAACCCAACAAACATCTGCAATGACACTCAAGACAGCACAGCTAAAACACACATAATTAGAAAGACAAAGTCATTAGGAGGAGCTCCGATTTCTACTTTACATGATCATTTTTATCTATTTATAAGATCCAAGGTGGTCCAGTGGTTAAGACTTAGAGCTTCCAATGCATCAGGCATAGGTTGGATCCCTGGTCAGGGAAATAGGATCCCACATGTTGCATGGTGTGGCAAAACTAAATAAACACCAATGCTAAGTATCAAAAAATAAATAAAATGAAATCTGTTTTAATGATCCCACCATCAAAGAAAAGTAGTATTATAATCTACAACTACAAATAATCTCTAAAGCAGCAGTCTTTGATTGGAATGTATTCTGGATCTCTGTAGTAGGTACACCTTTCAGGAAGATCTTGCCCAGACTACCATTAAAATAGAGACCTGGGTTCAATCCCTGAGTTAGGAAGATCCGCTGAAGAAGAGAACGGCTACCCATTCCAGTATTCTGGCCTGGCAGAATTCCACGGACTGTATAGTCCATGGGGTCATAAAGAGTCGGACATGACTGAGCAACTTTCACTTCACCATTAAAATAAGATTTAATATGTTGAACACAAGATAACTAATGATCAAGAAGATATACCTGGTGGAGCAGTGGAATGCCAACTGTCACCTGCTGAATATCATCAGTGTTGGCCAACCTATACTGAAATATTTGAACTTCAACAACTTCAGGAAGAAGACAAAATTTGTCATTAGACAAGATGACACCATTTTTGAGTTTTTAATATGAAGCAGAAAATTAATATGAATTTAGTAAAGCAAAATAGCCTATAATGGCATATGTAAAAGACTCAGATGCTTTCAATATTGGCACAGACCACCTCTGGCAGAACTACTAAAGGAGTCATGATGGCCTTTGTGCCCTTCCATGCTCCTGGGGCAAAGGATTCCGACGATGACAAACGATCATGCTGCCGCTGCTGCTAAGTCGCTTCAGTCATGTCTGACTCTGTGCGACCCCATAGACAGCATCCCACCAGGCTCCCCCGTCCCTGGGATTCTCCAGGCAAGAACACTGGAGTGGGTTGCCATTTCCTTCTCCAATGCATGAAAGTGAAACATGAAAGTGAAGTCGCTCAGTCGTGTCCCACTCTTATCGACCCCATGGACTGCAGCCTATAAGTTTCTATAAAAAACTTGGGATCTATTACAGAGTGCTAAGTCGCTTCAAGGAGATCCAACCAGTCCATTCCAAAGGAGATCAGCCCTGGGATTTCTTTGGAAGGAATGATGCTAAAGCTGAAACTCCAGTACTTTGGCCACCTCATGCCAAGAGTTGACTCATTGGAAAAGACTCTGATGCTGGGAGGGATTAGAGGCAGGAGGAGAAGGGGACGACAGAGGATGAGATAGCTGGATGGCATCACTGACTCGATGGACATGAGTCTGAGTGAACTCCAGGAGTTGGTGATGGACAGGGAGGCCTGGCGTGCTGCGATTCATGGGGTTGCAAAGAGTCGGACACGACTGAGCGACTGAACTGAACTGAACTGAACTGAAGTCGCTTCAGTCATGTCTGACTCTTTCCGACCCTATAGACTACAGCCCACCAGGCTCCTCTGTCCATGAGGATTCTCCAAGCAAGAATACTGAAGTGGGTTGCTATGCCCTTCTCCAGGAGATCTTCCCAAACCAGGGATGGAACCCAGGTCTCCCTCATTGCATGCAGATTCTTTACCATCTGAGCCACAAGGGAAGCCCGGGAGGTGAGGTGGCTTTCCCAAATGTAACTACCGTATTGCAGTCAGTACAGCAAAGGATTTTCCCAACCCAGGGATGGAACCCAAGTCTCCTGCATCTCCTGCATTGCAGGCAGATTCTTTACCCACTGAGCCACCTGGGAAGCCCCCTCTCTATTACAGAAACCCTACTTCTTTCATAATTCAGACCATGATGTCCAATATGGTAGCCACTGGTCAAGCACTTTAGCTGAATTAAGATATTCTGTGCATTGGAGAAGGCAATGGCAACCCACTCCAGTGTTCTTGCCTGGAGAATTCCAGGGATGGTGGAGCCTGGTGGGCTGCGGTCTACGGGGTCACTCAGAGTCGGACAAGACTGAAGCGACTTAGCAGCAGCAGTAAGGGTAAAATGGGCTTTCCAGGTGGTGCTAGTGGTAAAGAACCTGCCTGCCAGTGCACAAGATAAAGATGCAAGTTCAATCCCTGAGTCTGGAAAATCCCCTGGAGGATGCCATGGCAACCCACTCAAGTACTCTTGCCTGAAGAATCCCATGGACAGAAGAGCCTGGTGGGCTACAGTCCAAAGCGTTGTAAAGAGTCAGACATGACTGAAATAATTTAGCATGCAAGGGCAAAATACATATTGGACTTCATATAAGAAAAAATATATACAATCTCAATCATAATTTACACTGATTAAATGTTGAAATATTTTTATATCTAAGTGAAATAAAATGTATTATTAAAATTAATTTCACCTGATTTTAACTTTTTCACATGTGACTACCAAAAAATTTTTAATTACACTTGTGGTTCACATTACATATCTAGAAGACAGTGCTGATCTAGAAAATCAAAAGATATTTTAAGTGATGTGTTATATACATGTATATATATGGCATTTAAGACATTAATATCTGTTTATAAGACCCTTTGTATGTCACTGGATAGCAAATTCCTACAAAGACAAGTATGATCTTATAACAATAGTACAAAAGAGGCACCATTCATTGGGTTCCAACTTTTTGACCAGATAGTACTAAAGACTCATTGGAAAAGACTCTGATGCTGGGAGGGATTGGGGGCAGGAGGAGAAGGGGACGACAGACGATGAGATGGCTGGATGGCATCACTGACTCGATGGAAGTAAGTCTCAGTGAACTCGGGGAGTTGGTGCTGGACAGGGAGGCCTCGCGTGCTGCGATTCATGGGGTCGCAAAGAGTTGGACACGACTGAGCGACTGATCTGATCTGATCTGATCTGACTAAAGATTTCAGCTAGATTATCTATGGTCCTCCCACCCTCGTCTAAATGAGGAAGACTAAGGAATTTGCCCTGGATCACACAGTGAGAAGTCCTGCTGCTTAATCCTGAGCCTGGCCTCTGAGCTCCTGACTCCAGTCGGAGTTAGAAGACGCATCTTGGAAGATGCTGAGTAGCAACCACACTCATGAAGTGGGATGCTCTGGAGTACTTCAGTAGGAAACAGCCCGCAGCGGAAAGAGGCAATAACAGGGCCACAAGCGAGGGAAGCAGATGGGCCACGAAGCTAAGACAGAGGGCCTAAAGAAGGAGCCTTCTAAAATCCAAAATACCTTCCTCCACCAAGCTTTGGAAAAGTTAGGCATGCCAAACTTTGGCAATCCTTCATCTGTCTTCTCTCCCAACATGCTGCTAGCAGAAGAGGTGAGGGAAGTCTCCAGACCTCTGCTTAGCATGACCACAAGCACCCACAGAAAGCAACTTCTCTTCCTGCAGCAGCTGGAAAAGTTTAAGTGAAGGGTGGGGTGATGGGGGCGAAATGGGGAGGAGAGAGGAAAGTTGGCCAGGAAACACACACACACATACACACACACACACACACACACACAGAGCAACAGTGACATTCAGACCTGAACCTAGGAATCTTTGAATGATTCAGAACGGGATGCTTTATCACATCTGATTTAATTCGACGACTGTTTTGAGGATACTGAAGGTCTAGGCTTCTAATCAAACACTTACGTAATCTTCCTCACTGAGCCCTTGCTTCTCAACAGAACTTTTCACCTCCATGGAAAACTTCTCAAACTCAGGTTTCACTGTCCTCAGTAGAGTGATTGTTTGGAGGGATGAGTATGCTTGCTTAGCTTCAAAGTCGTGTTTGTCTCCTCTCTTCCACGAGCCATCTCCTACGGGAGAAGTAAAAATATTTATAATTCCAAGCCAGTCACCACAAAGGGGCCATTCTCCCTTTTCTACCACGATATGCTTCTGTGTTTCTTTTGGCGGCTGGGGCAGGAGGTATTGTCACAGTTTTGCACTTGGGTGTAAAGTGACAAAGTCAAGATCATCAAGGGAGAAGAAGGCCTCTGGACACGTGTTCCTTTGAAATGTGAGACAGAGAAAAGCACTGTTAGATTCATTGCCTTATAATAACCATGTAACTGGAATTTTAGGCCCTCAAGAATTACAGCACTGCAGGAGTAAGAAGTAGGTTTATCCCTTTCCATTCACACTTATTTTTTAAGGAGATCAAACCAGTCAATCCTAAATGAAATCAACCCTGAATATTCATTGGAAGGATTGATGCTGAAGCTGAAGCTCCAATACTTTGGCCACCTGCTGCAAAGAGCTGACTCATTGGAAAAGACCCTGATGCTGGGAAAGATTGAGGGCAGAAGGAAAAGGGGATGAGAGGGGAAAAGATGGTTAGATAGCATTATGGACTCAATGGACATTAATCTGAGGAAACTCCACAAAACAGTGAAGGACAGAGAAGCCTGGAGTGCCGCAATCCATGGGGTCACAAAGCGTTGGACACGACTTAGTGACTGAACAACAAATTCACTTATTATTAAATACATAATAATCATACCTAATTATTGAATACCTAATTATTCAATACCTAAAATCAACTATGAAGGTCAACCAAGTTGTTAACATGCTACAATAAACCCGATGCTATGTAGATGTGGAAGGCAAGGATGGCTACATATGAAAATGAATTTATAAAGTATTATAAAATTGGTACTAAAAGAAAAAGAGATTTGAGATTATTGAACTATTTCTCAAATCTCTTCAGGATGAAAAGTAGCTTAGGTGAACTTGAAAATGTATCTCTTTAGTGCTGGCAACATCATAAAGATTATTTATTAGACAAGTTCATCAGTGCATCAGCAGTAACAAAATAAAAATTGCTAGCATTTATTGAGCATATATATATTATAATAATAATAAAAGCCTCATTATTGAACACTTTAAGGTATAAACTCATTTAACCCTCTCAAGATTGTGTGACTGTGGGTACAATTTCAGTTCAGTTCAGTTGCTCAATCATGCCCAACTCTTTGCAACCCCATGGGCTGCAGCACACCAGGCTTCCCTGTCCATCACCAACTCCTGGAGCTTGCTCAAACTCATGTGCATCAAGTCGGTGATGCCATCCAACCATCTCATCCTCTGTCATCCCCTCTCCTCCTGCCTTCAATCTTTCCCAGCATCAGGGTCTTTTACAACGAATAAGTTTTTCACATCAGGTGGCCAAAGTCTTGGAGTTTCAGCTTTAGCATCATTCCTTCCAATGGAGATTCAGGATTGATTTCCTTTAGGATGGACTGGTTTAATTGCCTTGCAATCCAAGGGATTCTCAACAGTCTTCTCCAACACCACAGCTCAAAAGCATCAATTTTTCAGTGCTCAACTTTCTTTATGACCCAACTGTCACATCCATACATGACTACTGGAAAAAAACATAGCTTTGACTAGATGGACCTTTGTTGGCAAAGTAGTGTTTCTGCTTTTTAATAGCTGTCTAGGTTGGTCATATTAATTTTACAGATTTTGGGATACAATTTCACAGAAAATTGGGTATAGTTATCTTCTCTATTTTACAGATAGGGGCTTCTCTGGTGACTCAGACAGTAAAGAATCTGCCTGCAATGCAGGAGACCTGGGTTCAATCCGTAGGTTGTGAAGAATCCCTAGAGGAGGGCATGGAAGCCCACCCCAGCATTCTTGGAAACCAAGGCATTCAGAAACCTGCTGTTTCATGGCTCTCCCTTTCACAAAAGCAAAGGCGAATTACATGGATAAGAATCATTCTTCTTCTCTTTATCAGCACAGGGTAGCAAGTGGCACATGGAAACCACACAGAGCATAGAGGAAGAGGTAACCGGCTGCAGTGAAGGAAGTTTCATGCCAGGAAGAGACATCCACCTGGCCTGAAATGTGTGAATAGGATTTTAATAAGATGAGAAGAGGATGGAAAGGCATGCTTGGCAGGACCTACAATGGCACGGGCAAAGGTGCAAATGTGTATAACATTCAGTGGGCAGCTGGGAACCTCAGTCTGGAGCAGGAGAAAAGACAGGGACAAAGAATTCGTTTGTGGAGACCTCTCTTTAGTCATAATCCTAATAATAGCAACCATTTATTAATTGCTTACTATGTGCCAGGGAGCTGTTAAAAGATAAATAAGATAGAGCCAAGGACAGAATTCATTAAGGGCTAGATCCGTTCGCAATAAGCACAAGATTAAATTTCAGGCCACCAAACAAAACTCGATGAAGTTGTCCTCCTTCTTCTCCCGGACAAAACCTCCTGAACACTGATGAGGCTACAGCTACGCCAGTGCTCAGAGAGCGGGTGAGCTGTGTGTCACTGTCTTTGGCCAGGCCAGGGTCAACCCTGCTGTGTGCTCAAGACACAGACAACATGGCCTTTTGTCAAGGGGCCAAATTTCATTTGCTAGAAAGACCCCAAATTCTAAGAACATCCAGAAGATCTTCAGCCCATGAAGGAATCCATTTCTTCTAGTGTAATCCATGTTTATTGATTCATTTTGAATTGACTCAAGGTATGAAGAGTCAGCAGGAATGATGCTTCTTGGGCAGAGTCAGTGTTTCTCAGCTTTGGGTATGAGTCCTCTCCAAGGGCACAAGAAAGGAAATAACCTATAACGTATTCTGTTGCATAATTAGAAAATACACATAGAACCGGAAATAGCAACTATCTCAGTTACAATGATAATATGGAGAAAAGCATTTTTTTATTTTGAAAGAAGCGAAATTTGGTACAATACAGCTGTCTACCACAATCTTGTTTTCTAGAAAAAAAAGAATGGAAATAAAAATGACTAATAAATGTAAGCCAAATTAAACAGGTATATAGTCACAAGCAAAACTGATACTATGACTTCCTGCTTTGAGCGAGTCTCTTGTTGCATTACATCAGTAACCTTTCCCATACGGAGCCATTGAAAGCTAGGAAAGCGGAGGTCAGCTTGGCGTGATGCCCCATCAGTGGGGACAAATTTAATTCAACAGACAACTGGGTGCCTCTGGAGATTTACGAGCGGAACAGAAGAATGACATGATTAGACTCATGCCTAGGGAAATAGCAGTGGATTAGACTGGGGAGACACTGAGGGTTCAGAGCCACAGTAATCCAGGCAAGAGGTTACAAGAGGTTACATGTGCGAAGTCACAGCTCCCCACCCAAAAAAAAAATTGTACATGGGTCTCCGGGTGGTTCAAATCACAGGCAAGTTTTCTTTTCCTTTCGTGTTTTTCTGAATTTAGCAAATTTTCAGCAGCATGTGCTTTTAGAATCATTAAAAGAGGGCGAGCCCTTGAGAATGAATGCAGAGGGCTGTGCAAGAGGAATGTGAAGACTCCACAAGAGTGAGGGAGTGAACGACAGCCGAGAAGGATGCGCGTCACCGGTGATGCCAGAGAGGAAAGGCCAACGGCTGTCAGAGGAAACAGCAGAGCCAGAGGGAGGGGAAAGGGTTAGTGGATGTGGAAATGATAGTGATTTCAGTTAGGGTCACGGTCAATTCAAGGTGACTGACTGCAGAACACCCACGTGGCAGCACCAGGCTGCGGCTGGAAAGAGTGGTCTGAAGCCAGCAAGAAGAATGAGGGCTAGAGAAAGTGCTGGAGGTCATGTCCACAGGTCTTACACTCAGAACTCAAGAGGAGAGGGCGGAGGGTGAACATAAACCCTTTGGGGGTGCTGTTTTAATGGGCACAGGAGTGAGAGGAGCTAACAGAAAGCCAGAAGAATGCTGTGCCACCAAGGCTAAAAAACAACAGGGATTCCAGAAAGAAATGGACAGAAGCAATAGGGCAAGAACTAGAGCTGACCTCATATACCAGCCACAGGCCACATGTGTGACTATTTACACTTCAATTAACCAAGATTAAATTAAATTAAAATTTCAGTTCCTCAGTCACACTGGCCACATTTTCAATGTACAATGATCATATGTGGCCATAACTCCTGTACTGGGCAACACAGAATAGCATCCACCAGCATCACAGAAGGTTCCACTGGCCAGCACTGCTTTAGAGCCACGTAAGCGTGGTCTGCGGTAAGGCGGATGGCTTTGGCGGTGAGGGTGTCAGTGGTGACCCAGCACTCTCAGAGGAGTGATGGGTCTATTGTCTTACTCCTACAGTCATCCTGAACAAGGGATTAAGAAGAGAAGAAAGAAGGCAGCTAATGAGAGGGTAGGCAGAGAAGGTGACTCTGGTAGATTTCTCAGGAATAAAGAAAAGTGCATTTGCTTTATTTGGTTTGGTTTTAAACATTGTGGAGGTCCAAGCTCGCATTTGGGCTTCCCAACTGGCGCTAGTGGTAAAGAATCTGCCTGCCAATGAAGGAGGCATGAGATGCAGATTTGATCCCTGGGTCAAGAAGATCCCCTCAAGGAGGGCATGGCAACCGACTCCAGTACTCTTGTCTGGAGAAGTCTATGGACAGAGCAGCCTGGTGGGTCACAGTCCATGGGGTTGCAAGGAGTCAGACATGACTGAAGCAACTTAACATGCATGCATGCAAGCTTGCATTTTGTGTGAGAAGGGTACAGAGTATTTGTGAAAGAGGAAATATCTTGCTCAGCACCAAGCCCTAGACTTGGCAATCCTGTGGCCAGGTAGCTGGCTCAGGCTGGTGGTACCCACACTGGGATAACCATGTCATCCTGTAGTTCTCCAAACTTACCAAAGACTCAGCACATAGTAAGCCTTTGGTAAATGTGGGCTGAGTGACAAGCTGAGACATCACAGACCACATTCAAGAAATGACACCTGGAGTACAACCAGGATGGCTGCAGAACACTGTGGCTCCTGACCTCTGGCAGCCATTTAAGTGAGAGAAAAGCATCAGCCTCCTTGCCTAAGCCACTCTCTCCAAATGTTACATGCTTGCCTTGACCTTCGCTGGTCCAGTTCCTCCCACCAGTGATAACAGCACCACTTACTGAGCGAAGCCGTTGTGAACGGCTTTGCCTAGAGCATTTCATTCTTTAATCCTCAT
>NW_011494903.1:9376689-9388593 GCF_000754665.1 Bison bison bison
AGAAAAGAAAGTGAAGTCATTCAGTCATGTCTGACTCTTTGCGACCCCATGGACAGTAGCCTGCCAGGCTCCTCTGTCCATGGAATTTTCCAGGCAAGAGTACTGGAGTGGATTGCCATTTCCTCCTCCCGGGGATCTTCCCAAACCAGGGATCAAACCGTGCACTGCAGGCAGACTCCTTACCATCTGAGCCACCAGGGAAGTCAGGATTCAAACACAAGCCCAGCCTCCAAACACCGGTGCCATGCCTGCTCCTCCTCACTTCATCGAAGTTTAGGATGTTCCAAGACTTAAAGTTGCAAATGGGGGGCTTCCCTGGTGGCTCAGTGTAAAGAATCGGCCTGCCAATGCAGGAGACACAGGGTGGATGCTTTGTCTAGGAAGATCCCACGTGCCACAGATCAGCCAAGCCTGTGTGCCACAACCCTTGAGCCTGTGCTCTAGAGCCTGGGAGCCACAGCCACTGAGCCCACATACCCTAGAGCCTGTGCTCCGCAACAGGAGAAACCACGGCAATGAGAAGCCCAAGCACTGCAACTCGGCACTTGCCTCTGCTTGCCACAATTAGAGAAAAGCCCACACAGCAATGAGACCAGCACAGCCAAAAATAAATTAAATTATTTTAAAAAATAAATAAAACTGCAAATTCAGTGGGAGAGCAAAAGTGCTTTAAAAAAAAAGAACAGAGGAAGAAAGATTAGAAAAGGAAGTGTTTAAACGCGGTTTAACAACTGTCACAGTTGAAAGATTCGTGGAGCCCTGTACCAAGGTCACAGACATAAAGTCTTGTGCCAAGGCCCTGTACCAAGGTCATCTCCCAAACAGACCAAGCCCCATAGGAACCGTTGCCCTGAGAATCCTGATCGAAACCATCCAGCTCCCTGACCCCATACTAGGTAAACATACCCACCCTATAGCATCCTAACCAATCACCTAATGCTACCCTTCCAACAGGAATTTTCTTTGCCTTGAGGCTACAAAAATTGGCTAATAACCCACAAAAGGTGTCAGCTTTTCCCGCTGTTCCAATACTCAGCTCTCCCTCAAGACCACACAGACCACAAGACTGTGTGAGAATTCTCTTTTCTCATTACTCCAAACTGACTATACCATGCATGCACTCACAATCAGTTGCTCCATCGTGGCTGACTCTTTGTGATCCCACGGACTAGCCCATCAGGCTCCTCTGTCCATGGAATTTTCCAGGCAAGAATACTGGAGTGGGTTGCCATTTCCTATTCCAGGGGATCTTCCCAACCCAGAGATTGAACCCACATCTCTTGCATCTCCTGCATTGGCAGGTGGATTCTTTACCGCTGCGCCACCTGGGAACATATCACTTTAACAACAAAATATAAATCCAATTCCTCCCCAGTTTCCCTGTCATTATCCTACTGTTAGTGAGTCAAGTAATTTAAGTGCATTACCAGCCCTGGGATACTTCCATCCTCACCTTAACTAGTGCACTCTGAGTTCTCAGGAAGTCAGGAGAAGTGCTACAATACAATAGAGCCCCAGACAGGATCACCCAAATGACTTTCCATCTAAACTTACATCCAGACAAGATAATGCCAGGGAATGGAAATGTCAACAAGTGCCATCCAAAACTCTACAGAGCAATATATATCAATTTCACTCTAGATTTTTTTTAAATCTATGCTTTCAATCTATTCTCCATCATTTGAATTCCTTATAATAAATTCAGAACTCCTGTAACAATATAATTGGGGGCAGACCTGAGAAATTTTTTGAGTGCCCACCAAGACAATCAGATAATCAGTAAATATGGGCACACTATCAATATGTTTCTTAAAAAAATCTCAAAGATTATTTAAATAGAGCCTTTTTCTAACAGTGGTGTAGAGTTTCACGTGAAGACGCACAGGGAGAGGAGGGTGTTGGATAACTTTTCGTGAACATGTGTGTTGGTGGTAGTTTAGTCGCTTAGTCGTGTCCCACTCTTCGAAACCCTATGGACTGTAGCCCACCAGGCTCTTCCGTCCCTGGGATTCTCCAGGCAAGAATACTGGAGTGGGTTGCCATTTCCTTCTGCAGGGGATCTTCCCGACCCAGGGATCAAACCTGTGTCCCCTGATTGGCAGGCAGATTATTTACCATTATGCCACGTGGGAAATGCTGATTCTTAGGATGTAAAATCTCAGAGAAGGCCCTTTGTGAGCAGCAGACTCCAGAGCCTTGGGTAGGTCACTGTGCCTTCCGTAAGATCCTGTTTGCTGCTTCTGCTCTGAGGAGGGAAGGCGCTTCAGGGACTGTGACAAACACGGACAGTTGCCTCCCTGCATCTATTCTCCCATGTCCCTCAGTCCCTCACTAACAGATTCCTGGATTGATCTGGGGTACCAATGAGACCAGCTAAAAGCACACATTTCCTGCCTCCCCCTTTCAACGAGGGGTAGCAAAGGATATGTAACCAAAAAATAATGAGTGGGGCCTCCAGAGAACCCTTCAAACAGAATTGAGTCAACTGAAAGGATCTCTTTTGCCTCTCATGTTCCCCTTCTGCCTTCCCTAGAATTAAGATCTAATCCCTGGAATTCTAGCCACGAATTCATCATCTTGAGGATGGATGCCATTCACTAGGACTGAGGTAGCCAAAAACGCGAAAAGGCTTAGATCCCTGATGACTTCATGGAACCTGGTTCTGCCCTGGTTTGCCCTGGTTTGCCCACCTCTGGACTTCTTACAAGTGAGAGCATAAATCTCTACATTTGTTTAAATTACTATAATTAGGAGTCTTGGTTATTTGCATACAGATATACTTCCTAATGCACCCAGGTCCTTATGAGGTATTAGACAAAAGCTGTTTAATTTGCTAAAAGAACAATGTATGGCCTAAATCAAGCTATAAAACTACACCACAGGAAAATGTACAGACATATTTTTTTCAAAATTATCATTTTTAAAGTACTATATGTAACTGTTGATGTAAATTGAAATTAATAGTAAATATAACTAACATTTACTAAACACTCATCATGTTCCAAGAAGTTTTCTATGCATTTCACACACACCACACCATTTACTACTCTGCCTGATGCCATGAGATAAGCACTATTATTATTATTAGAAGAAACTAAAGCTTGAGGATGAGGGCAGGGTGATATCAATTTGCCAAGAGCTGGTTTGTGGCACAGCCTCTCAGGCACATTGACAGCTGAGCTCAAAGCCTAAGCAACCAGGCTTTAAAAGGCAAAAGAAAGGGATATAAGCAAAAACACCAAGGACAGCCTTTGAATGCTGGGGACACAGGTTCGAACCCTGTTTGGTGAACTAAAATCCCACATGCCACAGAGCAACTAAGCCCTCGATCAGTGACTTAACAACTATAGAGAAGCTTCCACGTGCCTTAATACATAGAGAATGCCTGAGCACTGCAACGAGGACTCAGCATAGCCAAGTTTATTTATTTAATAAAAAATAACAATAATAAAGACTATTTTTTAAAAAAGAAAGAAACACCAAGGATACTTTGTAGATTGTATCAGAGCACACGGTATAACTCCATGCAGTTAAATTTTCAAGAAGAAAAACTGAACTAGTGAAAAAATAAGCTTTGAAAAGTTGTCCCTCATGTTGATATATGGCAGAAACTGATACAATATTGTAAAGCAATTATTCCCAATTAAAAATAAATTTAAATTTTTAAAAAGTTTTCCCAAAAAGAATGATATAGACGAGATGAGATGGGCCATGTATCAATAATTCTTGAAGCTAATTGATGGATTCATGGGGATTTATTATACTACTCCTTCCATTTTTGTGTACGTTTTAAATTTTCCATATTAAAAAAGCTTTTAAAAGTTAAAAAAAGTTGTCCCAAAATCACCAACAGTAAGTTATATATATATATATATATATCTTCTCATTCACTGATATTACGCAATGAGAAGGACAAACACTACTTTTGTAGTATTCTGGCCAAAGATGTATAAACTCAACTTATCTTGTGAGACAGTCTACAAAATAACAGACTTATTCAAAGTGTTAGGTCATAAACAACAAAGAAAGATTGAAGAACTATCACAGATTAGAGAAGATTAAGAAGACACAACTCAGTGGACTGAATCCTGGAACAGAAAAGGAACATTAGGAGAAAAAGTGGTAAATTTGAAATAAAGCCTGTAGTTTAGTTCTTAGTATTGTACCAATGTTAGTTTTATTTTGATTAAGTGCACTATGGTTATATAAATTGTTTAAACTAGAGAAATCTGAGTAAAAGGTATACATGAACTCTGTGTTATTTTTGCAAGTTCCCTGTACATCTGAAATTATTTCAAAAGTTTTTTTAATTTGCCAAAAATTACCTGTAAAAAGAGGTTAGGTCCAGAGACAAAGTTGAATTGTTTCCATCTTTCAAGGAATAGTCTTAATGGTACACAAACTGTTCTGGAGCAGAAAAACAATGGAAAGTGTCCCAGTTGATTTTATAAAGCTAATATTAACTTGATATTAAAATAGGGCTTCCTTGATAGCTCAGTTTGTAAAGAATCCACCTGCAATGCAGGAAACCCCGGTTCAATTCTTGGGTTGGGAAGATCCGTTGGAGAAGGGATAGGCTACCCACTCCAGTATTCCTGGGCTTCCCTTGTGGCTCAGCTAGTAAAGAATCTGCCTGCAATGAGGGAAACTTGGGTTCGATCCCTGGGTTGGGAAGATCCCCTGGATCTTCCGCCTGCAATATCGCCCTATTAAAATAGGGGAGTACCACCTAAGTTTCCAGTGGTCATGTATGCACATGAGAATTGGACTATAAAGAATGCTGAGTGCTGAAGAATTGATGCTTTTGAACTGTGGTGTTGGAGAAGACTCTTGAGAGTCCCTTGGACTGCAAGGAGCTCCAACCAGTCCATCCTAAAGGAGATCAGTCCTGGGTGTTCATTGGAAGGACTGATGTTGAAGCTGAAACTCCAATACTTTGGCCACCTGAAGCAAAAAGCTGACTCATTGGAAAAGACCCTGATGCTGGGAAAGATTGAAGGTAGGAAGAGAAGGGGGCAACAGAGGATGAGATGGTTGGATGGTATCACCGACTCAATGGACATGGGTTTGGGTGGACTCCGGCAGATGGTGATGGATACGGAGGCCTGATGTGCTGCAGTTCATGGGGTCGCAAAGAGTCAGACACGACTGAGCAACTGAACTGAGCTAAGGGCAAGAAAACTGTCCCATCTCACTCATGAATATAGATTCAAAACTCCTAAATAAAATACTAAAAACTTAAATCGGCAATACATCTAAAAAAAATCATGCAGACTATGTTTAATTTCAAGAATATTATAATGGCTCAATACTAGTAAATTTATTTAAAAGTATAGGTAAAATGTATTTGATAACATTCATCACTCACTTTCAATTTTTTTAAACCACACTTAATAAACCAAGGAGTATTTTAACATCTACTTCTAATAAGATACTAAAAATTAAGTACCACCATTGTTACACAAAATTATTCTGGAGGCTATTGTCAATGGAGTAAAAAATGAAAAATAATATTCAACTATCAAAATGGACAGCTAGCTATTGCTATTATTTGAAAATGATTTTAAAAACTATTAGAATAGAAGGTTTAATATGTAGAATTTCTGTTTCTATGTAACAACTACAAAATGTAGTAGGAAGAGGTCAGGATCATAACAACAATCAGAAAACATAAAATGTCTAAGAATGAACTCAGCAAGAATGATGCGAAATTCAAATAAAGAAAACTGCAAAACTTTGCTATATACATAAAAAGAAATTTTAATAAATAAAATAATTTAAAAGTTAGATGATGCAGAATTGACAGAGATGCAGGAAAACAGACATTCTCATATGTTGTTGCAGAAGTGTAAATTGGCAAACCTTTTAAAGGGACAAGTTGGCAATATCCATCAAAAGGTAAATGCATATAACATTTGACCCAGAAATTCTGCTTCTAGAAGCACGTCTTACAGATTGCACACACATATATATATGAATGTCTGTATGTGTATGGGCTTCCCTGGTAGCTCAGCTGGTAAAGAATCCACATGCAATGCAGGAGACCCCGGTTCAATTCCTGGGTCAGGAAGATCCACTGGAAAAGGGATGGACTACCCACTCCAGTATTCTTGGGCTTCCCTGGTGACTCAGACAATAAAGAATCTGCTTGCGATGCAGGAGACCTGGGTTCGATCTCTTGGTTCGGAAGATCCCCTGGAGGAGGGCATGGCAAACCACTCCAGTTCTCTCGCCTGGAGAATTCCCATGGACAGAGAAGCCTGGCGAGCTATAGTCCATGGGCTTGCAAAGAGTTGAACATGACTGAGCGACTAAGCACAGCACAGCACATGTGTACGCACAAATGCATCCCCACAGCGAGGCATCTCAATATAACATTGCTCTTATAATAAAAATCTGGAAACAACAAAAACACCAAAAACTAAAAGACTGATTAAGATGACATATTAGCATTATAAAATACTATGTAACTATACTTAGATAATGTGATCATTTTATTGAAAAATATTTTCCATAAATTCATATTTTTAATGAAATAGACAAGCTGTACACCTAAATATTATCAGTGTACTTTTATCTGGATAGTAGAGTTGCAGCAACTTATTTTCTTCCCTGTGCTTTTCTACATTTCTCAAAATTTCTGTAATACTCATGTATTGTAATGAGCAGGAAAAAGTAATGCAAGCTTTATCCAGAGATGAAAGAAATTCCAGTACCTAATTTTTTGTGTACTTGCATTCTCATGCACTGTCTCCAAATTCTATGTTTGCAGTAGCCAACTTGCTAAACTCAATAAACTGTTTTCATTTTTCACAAATCTCTACCAGTATCTCAATGAATTCAAAATTGTATTCAATAGTGTAGTTACATTCTGATCTTGGGCTAAGAAGCAAAACTGCCACTCTGCTTATGTAAAGAGACGGGAAAGGACAATGATGAGAGCAAGGAGAGAAAAACTGGGTGTTTGTCCTGCAAGCTGCAAGTCTTCAGTTTTATCCATTACAGGGGGAAAAAATTACTTTTGCTTCAACAACTTTTCTTTATCCCCATGAGAAGTGTGATTTATTACGTTCATTGACAATGATCTATTGCTTCAGATCAGATCAGATCAGTTCAGATCAGTCGCTCAGTCGTGTGCGCAGATCAGATCAGATCAGATCAGTCGCTCAGCCGTGTCCGCAAAGAGTCGGACACGACTGAGCGACTGATCTGATCTGAGCTGATCTGAAGCAATAGATCATTGTGAATGAACGTAATAAATCACACTTCTCATGGGGATAAAGAAAAGTTGTTGAAGCAAAAGTAATTTTTTCCCCTGTAATGGATAAAACTGAAGACTTGCGGCTTGCAGGATAAACACCCAGTTTTGATCTATTGCTTAAGTAATTTAAATGCAGAGTTCCAAAGAATAGCAAGGAGACGTAAGAAAGCCTTCCTCAGTGATGAATGCAAAGAAATAGAGGAAAATAACAGAATGGGAAAGACTACAGATCTCTTCAAGAAAATTAGAGATACCAAGGGAACATTTCATGCAAAGATAGGAACAATAAAGGACAGAAATGGTAGAGACCTAACAGAAGCAAAAGATATTAAGAAAAGGTGGCAAGAATACACAGAAGAACTGTACAAAAAAGATCATCATGACCCAGATAATCATGATGGTGTGATCACTCACCTAGAGCCAGACATCCTGAAATTCGAAGTCAAGTGGGCCTTAGGAAGCATTGCTACAAACAAGGCTAGTGGAGCTGATGGAATTCCAGTTGAGCTCTTTTAAATCCTAAAAGATGATGCTGTGAAAGTGCTACACTCAATATGCCAGCAAATTTGGAAAACTCAGCAGTGGCCACAGGACTGGAAAAGGTCAGTTTTCATTCCAATCCCAAAGAAAGGCAATGCCAAAGAATGCTCAAACTACCACACAATTGCACTCATCTCACATGCTAGCAAAGTAATGCTCAAAATTCTCCAAGCCAGGCTTCAACAGTACGTGAACCGTGAACTTCCAGATGTTCAAGTTAGATTTAGAAATGGCAGAGGAATCAGAGATCAAATTGCCAACATCCACTGGATCATAGGAAAAGCAAAAGAGTTTCAGAAAAACATCTACCTCTGCTTTATTGACTATGCCAAAGCCTTTGAGTGTGTGGATCACCACAAACTGTGGAAAATTCTTCAAGAGATAGGAATACCAGACCACCTGACCTGCATTCTGAGAAATCTGTACTTAAGTCAAGAAGCAACAGCTAGAACTAGAGATGGAACAACAGACTGATTCCAAATTGGGAAAGGAGTATGTCAAGGCTGTATATTGTTACCCTGTTTATTTAACTTACATGCAGAGTACATCAAGAGAAATGCTGGGCTGGAGGAAGAACAAGCCAGAATCAAGACTTCTGGGAGAAATATCAATAACCTCAGATATGCAGATGACACCACCCTTATGGCAGAAAGAGAAGAAGAACTAAAGAGCCTCTTGATGAAAGTGAAAGAGGAGAGTGAAAAATCTGGCTTAAAACTCAACATTCAGAAAACTATGATTATGGCATCTGGTCCCATCACTTCATAGCAAATAGATGGGGAAACAGTGGAAACAGTGTCAGACTTTACATTTTGGGGGCTCCAAAATCACTGCAGATGGTGAATGCAGCCCTGAAATTAAAAGACACTTACTCCTTGGAAGAAAAGTTATGACCAACCTAGAGAGCACATTAAAAAGCAGAAACATTACTTTGCCAACAAAGGTCCATCTAGTCAAAGGTATGGTTTTTCCAACAGTAATGTATGAATGTGAGAGTTGGACTATAAAGAAAGCTGAGTGCCAAAGAATTGATGCTTTTGAGCTGTGGTGCTGGAAAAGACTCTTGAGAGTACCCTGGACTGCAAGGAGATCAAACCAGTCCATCCTAAAGGAAATCAGTCCTGAATATTCATTGGAAGGACTGATGCTGATGAAGCTGAAACTCTAATACTTTGGCCACCTGATGCGAAGAACTGACTCATTTGAAAAGACCCTGTTGCTGGGAAAGATTGAATGCAGAAGGAGAAGGGGACAACAGAGGATGAGATGGTTGGATGGCATCACCGACTCAATGGACATGGGTTTGGGTAAACTCCAGAAGTTGGTGATGGACCAGGAGGCCTGGCGTGCTGCAGTCCATGGGGTCACAAAGAGTCAGACACGACTGAGTGACTGAACTGACCTGATAGCTTAAGTAAGCCAGTATACCAAAGCAGGACACTGAGGCACATGCTCTAAGGTTTAGATCCCATCTGACTACACCTCAACTGCAATAGCAGGGAAGTGGAGCTCCATGCAAACATGCCATTTGTGATATACACACTTACAGTTTCCCTGTAACTGCCAGTGTGTGGTACCTGAGAAAATGCTCCATGGCCTTACACTGTTGACTTCAGAGAGAATCCTAATCACACTTGGGAGGAAATGCTGTGACCTGTGATCTTGATGACTTAGACAGCCTCCATCGCAGGTACCTTGGGAACTTCTCCAGACCCATTTTAAGGAATTAAATGCTTTGGATCATATCTGTTAGTGGCCCCTGAACATTTTATAAGAGAAATTTAAGAGGGAGTAATCTGGAAGGGAAGCTGGCGTGCTGTAGTCCATGGGGGCAAAGAGCCAGACAAGACTTAGTGAATGAACAACAACAACAACGATCTGGAAGGAGGAGGGGTTAGTAGCAGCAACTTCCAAAATATTTTACCTCAGTTTACAGAAATGGTTATTTATTTCTCATTTCATTATGGTTCATTACAAATATATGTGTGACATGTATAAATATATCCGCAGAAACATGCAATCACATTACTTAAAAGTTTTGTGAAACCATATGTATGCTATGTGTGACACGCTTTGACATGTTCTGTTATGTTGATGTGTTAGTCTATTCCATGCTTCTAAAATTTCCATCCAAATCTCGATAAAAATATTCCAACAGTCCACCATGGTAGCAACCCAAAGTTGAAAATGCACTGGGGAGGAGTCTTCAGGGCCTGGATTTATGATCATTTAGTCCCGTAGACTCATAGGTGGTGCTATTTTTCTGCTCTGAATTCTCAGGGGAGAAAAGCTTGAGAATTTAGGAGAAGTGGGAGTATTCAGAATCACAAATTTCCAAAATCCTATCTATGGAAAGGAAATCAACCATGAATACTCATTGGAAGGACTGATGCTGAAGCTGAAGCTCCAGTAATTTGGCCACCTGATGCAAAGACCCAACTCATCAGAAAAGACCCTGATGCTGGAAGAGATTGAAGGCAGGAGAAGAAGGAGGCAACAGAGGATGAGATGGCTGGATGGCTTCACGGACTCAAAGGACACGAGTTTGAGCAAACTCCAGGAGATACTGAAGGACAGGGAAGCCTGGTGTGCTGCAGTCCATGGGGTCGCAGAGTCAGACACAACTGAGCAACTGAACACCACCACCTATGGAAATCATATCGACTGAAACGAGTTATTGGCCCTGTCTCACAACCCCTTTTTGACAGCCTAGCAGCAGCAGGAGGGGAAACCGGAGGCAGAGTTACCATAGAAGGAGCTGTTGAAGAGCTCGATGTTGAAGAAGGCGTAGTCCCCGCTGGTCATTCCGTGCCTGTGCGCCGCCAGCATGATCGCCCGGATGGTGTCGCTACTCGCACACATGATCACCACTGTGGGGAGGAAAAAACGGATGCGTGAAATGGCCCTGCACAGAGGACAGCATCTGATGTGGACCAGGGCTCTGCTAAGGTCCTACAGAATCCTCACAAATTACTCATGAGTTACAAAGGGCAGAAGAGTAACTTGGCAGTGGAGAAAGCTATCTGTCACCACCACAACCAAGTGATGGATGCCAACGGTACCCACCATGTGAGCAGACTCATGAGCCCCCTGCTGTAACACATCAGGAGCCCCAAACCTCAAAACTGGCCACCTCAATCTAATCAGAGGGAAGCAGCTGCAAACCCAATTTGGGAGACAGTGACTAAAACAGTGAACCTACACCCTTTAAAATGGTCACTTTCATGAAAAACAAAAACGGCCTGAGACGTTCTAGACTAGCAGAGACTCAGGGAAACAGAAAGCTGAATGCACTGTGTGATCCTGGATTGGATCCTGGGCCTTAAAAATAATAATAATAAAAGTTTTTCTATAAAGGGCATTATTGAGACAACTGGAGAAATTTGAATAAGTCTATAAATTGGATAATAGTATTATGTTTGTGTTAATGTTCTTGCTTTTCATAATTCTACTGTGGTTCTATGAGTGAATGTTCTTCTTCTTGGGAAGTGCACACTTCAATTTTTAGGGGTACAAAAGCATGATGACTGTACTTACCCTCAAATAGTTCATAAAAAGATAGCAATATTTGTGCATATATATGTACATGAGTATATATTTGGAAGGGGTAGGGGAGGGAAGGGAGAGATTTGGAATGACAAAGCATAGTGGCAGAACATTTACCACTAGTGAAAATCTGGGTGAAGGCAAGCCAGAGGTGCTTTATACTTTCCTACATCCTTTCCAAAAACACAAGATTATTTCAAAATAAATCTTTTTAAAATACTTCAAGTAAATTCCCAGATTGGCCCAATATAAGATAGTGAGACATGTCAACTGCTTTTTATACCTTACTAGCATAGTGGAGCGGAGAAGGCAATGGCAACCCACTCCAGTACTCTTGCCTGGAAAATCCCATGGACGGAGGAGCCTGGTGGGCTGCAGTCCATGGGGTCACTACTAGTCGGACACGACTGAGCGACTTCACTTTCACTTTTCACTTTCATGCATTGGAGAAGGAAATGGCAACCCACTCAGTGTTCTTGCCTGGAGAATCCCAGGGACGGGGGATCCTGGTGGGCTTCCGTCTATGGGGTCGCACAGAGTCGGACACGACTGAAGCA
>NW_011494903.1:9388693-9396353 GCF_000754665.1 Bison bison bison
GCAGCATAGTGGGGCTAGTGGTAAAGAACCTGCCTGCCAATGCAGGAGGCATAAGAGAGACGCAGGTTCGATCCCTGGGTCTGGAAGATCCCCTGGAGGAGGGTATGGCAATCCACTCCAATATTCTTGCCTGAGAATCCCATGGACAAAGGAGCCTGGTGGGCTACAGTCCATGGGGTGGCAAAGAGTCGGCCACGACTGAAGAAACTTTAGCACAGCATAGCAAATACATTTTCCTCAGAAAACAACTCGAAGGGTTTTCATTTGGCAAATCAGAGGATGCAGCAGGTGGGACAGGCTTTCTGATGTTTGAGAACACTTTTTTTAAAGCTGTCTCAACACATAGAGGAAATAGTTACCAAGATTCCAGGTCCCTTCCCACACGCTCTCAGTTCACATCCACACTGTCAGAGCCGAGAGGCTTTAAGCAGCTGCAGAATACTGTTCCCTGTCACGTAACAACTACAAGGGATGAAAGGGAAGAGAGACCTGGCCTTCATCCACTTATTTGGATCACTGTCGACGGCCCCTGACCCCCATGACAGCACCCGCTGTGCTTTTCTGCACAGACAGAGGAGAGGAGAGGCCTGGGTGCCATAACCGCATTATCACCACACGCGCCGGCCCCGTGCCGTGTGTTTGTTCTTTGTAAAAGCACGGGTGAGGAATGATGCAGAACAAACTTCAGGCTGTGCCAAAGCCGCCTTGGCAACCTGCGCCAAGGGCCAGGCGCTTGCTGACATTTCGTTTACTGCATAGGTTAATTCAGAGTGTTTGGTCATGACTCTGACATTTCTTACGACATAACAGCTCAGAGTACAGGCTGAAAGCTCTGCAGAGCAAGTTTTTAAAACCATACCAAACTTCTTAAGATGTCTAACTGCGGGAGTAAGTGCTGTTTGTGCCTGGAAATATAGTTATATATCTAGAATAAATAGTCGAATTCCAAGATGTATCAGTAACAAAGTTTTTGAAGAAATTTCTCTTTACTCATTGTGACCTAAATGTTTGTTCTGCTCTCATTCGATTCTAGTCCCTTAAATGATAAGAACCTATGCATGTGCGTGAGCTATGTCACTTCAATCAAGCCTGACTCTTTGTGACCCCCATGGACTGTAGCCCACCAGGCTTCTCTGTCCAGGGGATTCTCCAGGCAAGAATACTGGAGTGGGTTGCTGTGCCCTCCTTCAGGGAATCTTCCCAATCCAGGGATCGAACCCACTTCTCTTAGTCTCCTTCATTGGCATGCAGGTTCTTTACCACTAGCACCACCAAGGAAGACAAAAGAGCCAAGGTGTCCCACAAAGCAGCCTGGGCTAAGGCTGGACAAGTGGATCCCAAGAGGCTCCAGGAAGCTCTGGCTGACTGTCCAACTGCAGTCATCATTTTTCTATCAACTGATCATAGTCAAGAGTCTAGTTCTAGATCACTCCCCAACAGGACTCTGTTAGCACATAAAGTGTAGAGTCATTGTTTGGGGAAAAGAATTCTAATAACCTAACTTAGATATTTTTAGCTAATCTGAAATGAAGATTAATTTCAATGAGGACCAAAATAGTCACAAATATGTTTGTGTCAATATAGACCTGGAGGTGCCAATTAAGGAGCCAAATTGTAAACAGCAGGATGTTAGTAAGGATGCAAGAAGGATGAGGAGGGTCAGCTGAAGGGTCCAGGCATCCAAAGGCATCAGGCCTTGATAACCTGAAGCATCCATGGGAGAGCTACACCTGGCTCAGGTCCGAACAGTCTGTGTCCTCAGGCCGGAGCACATGCTTCCGCAAGCCCTAGATGGGCCGTGCCCTACACTGGCCTGTCACTTCTTTTCTATTTTTACAGCCCTGGCCCATCTCCTCTCTTTCCTCATCACCACCAAGATCAACCCCCTCCAATGGGCACATTCTTTCTTTAAATGTCAGTACCTGCTTAAACTGAGCAAGAGTGACCTGGAGCAGCACTGGGCCGATCTAAACAGTCTGAAATTATTTTAGATCTCAGCCATTTCATGACAAATGAAATGGACATGTGGACAAATGTAGTCCAGCTCTCAAAAGGAAATCCTAACTCCCAACTTCGTGGGCTAGGTATTGTTTTCCTTCCAGAAAAGAAAACCCATAGTGCACACTGTCACCCAGTTTAAGCTGGAGCAAACACTTAAAAACATTGGCCAAGCAGTCAGAACGCAGAGTCCTTCTAGATTTGTGGGATGCTCCCCAATCTGTCATGGCTTTTTCATTCATGCCTAATTCAACAGCATGTATTTTTAGCAACACGCCTTTATACAATCTTTTGGAAGGTTTAAAATAGCGTTCACTAAAATAGCTTTCTCTTCTTCTCATGTTTCATCAGTTTACATAATGACTAATTAAACTGCATACTTATAATAAGTACAACTGGTATAAACAGATTTGTGAGAAGTGTGCTGGCAAACCTCAGAAAAGCAAGACTAGCTACCAGCTTTCACCAGCAGCCAAAAAAGTTTATAGAGAAAAGGAGAGCATCAGCTAATCCTGAAAGCTGCTTAAGTGGAGGTCAATTCAGATAATTCCTTCTGTACATAAATGGATTTAAAATGTACGTATTTAAATATATACTTAAGCATATTAAATAAATAAATACTAATTTTGGGGGTCAAATTGTTAAAACTTCTAAAAGAGGAAATGGTGGTGTGAGTCCAAGTTTCCGGATAGGCTTTTGATCATTTTGCTCCATTTTTCCCTCCTTGCTGGAGAACTTGTGGGGTTCCACGTCACCCTCCACTCCCTGATTCCCACAGTGTCTTCTGTAAGTGGCTTCTCCCTATAGCAACACGTTCTTGCAATCACTTGCAAAGACGTGGCTAGAGAAGTCAATTTGGGGACCCCCGAAACAATCCAGGAAGCATATTTGAACGAGGGAGATACCCTTTCACCCATTTCAGCTTTCCATCTGGAGCAATCTCTAAGAGAAGGACACTCCTCATCTCCTTGTGTGCCTTCACTTACGCCCTCTTCCCACCTCCAGAGGGAAAGGAGGGACCTGTCTGATGGCTGAGTCTAGAAGAGAAAACTGGGCTACTGGACTCAGCCCTTTCTTCCTCTTTGAGGTGCATCTGCTTGCAGAGAGCACACATCATGGGTAACTTTCGCCCTGTAGTGAGGTCTGTCCTGGAGCGGGGTGTGCCATACTAGCTGTGATTTAGAGGATGACCCAGCCGAATTCATGGGGAAAATAATAGCAGGCAGGCCCTTTTTGGTAACTGATCTAAATCCATGTTCTGCAATAGGTTTTTTATCAATAATAAAAATGATATTTTCATATTCTCCAACTGATGCCTACATCCATCTTCTACTTAATTCTAAACTTAGAAGGGAAAAGAGATGTTTTTCCATGGAAGCAAAGCAAGATATGCCATGTGCTGCAAATTGAAAATATGACAGGAGAAATTTAAAACTAAAACTCAACAGTATTTGGGAGCATCCAAAGAAATAACTAAGTAAGAGGAACTTTTTTTAAATGACAGGTGGTAAATACAAGAAAAGGGATAACAAAAACAGAGTCTTGAATCAGAAAGTCTAACATCTTTGGTTAAAAACTCTGACCAAATGCTCGGTCATTTACCCCAGCCTATTCTAAAAATAAATCACTCTTGTATTGATTAAATGCTTTTATCACCATAGCTGTTATACAGGCCAAGAATAATGACATATTAATAACCAAAAAAGATAGAACTACAGTTCTTCATACAAAAATGTTGTGTGCACAATAATTCTGGTTCTGCATCTTATGATATGTATGACAAAGCAACTGCTCACTTTTATTGCTTGAAAAAATATTTTTAATGCCTCTTTATAAAAATAAATTTATTATTGAGTGTTAAATATTGAGGGCGTAGTTGACTTTTTAAAAACAATGTATGCTCACATGCATGTATTTTAGTGATATACATTGGCTACGACTTGTGAGAAAAAAATGCTTATTATTGACTTTGATATTAAATCCCTAAGAAGAATAAATAATACCCCTCAGTGTTTAATTCTATAGCACACACATAGCCAAATTAAAATTTAGTCATATTATTGAAATGGTGGCATTATTAGTTTAACCCTTTAAGAGATTAAAACTTTTGTGATCTGATTTTAAAGGTGAACTTCAAGTCCAAAAAAAAAGGTGCTAAAAATGTATCTCCAAAAGAGGGAGGAAAAAGACTCCCTAGTTCTATGATGTTTAATGTGGAATTTTCAAAGACAAAAACCGTTCCATTTTACACTTGAGTTGAGCAGAAATCAGAACCACCAAACACTGGTCTGAACAGGCCTGATTCTCACCCCACCTCTGTTTCACAGAGGAGGAAACTCTGAGAAAGTCAGGAAATGACTAGGGCAGGCCCTGCAGCAGTTGAGTGCAGCCGCCAGATCCAAAGGGTCTGCTTCTCACCTCTGGGTTCTCTTCCCACGGTGCGGTCTCACTTTGTGGGAAAGGATATTATCTCTGTAGATATGCCCTGACTGGGGATTCTCTGGCAGTTGGGTGGTAAAGAATCTGCCTGCCAAGCAGGAGACTTGGGTTCGATCTCTGGGTCAGGAAGATCCCCTGGAGAAGGAAATGTCAACCCACTCCAGTATTCTTTCCTGGAGAATCCCATTGACAGAGGAGCCTAGTGGGCTGCACACAGTCCATGGGAACGCAGAGTCAGACACAACTTAACAACAGACTACCCTGGCTACCCCCGTTATAACTGGAGTCTGATAGCAGCCCCAGCTCCCTGGCCAGTGAATGCCTGAGGCAGGCTAAGAGCTCTGAAAACTCAAACTCTACTCAGTCATTGTATTGGGCCCCTATTTAACCCATTAACCACTTTTGGTGAAGTAAAGGTGATCAGTAAAACTTAAGAGACCCCCAGAGACAGCTGTTACCAAACATCTTTCTGTCTTGAGTGTAGGGAATTTCTGCTGAGGGAGGAGGGCTTAAGGGGAGAAATTATTTTCATTTTTTATTTCTGAACATCTGCCAAGTCACTGTCAGAAATATTTTTTAGAGTAAAAATGGTAACTTTATCACCTGCAAAACATACGGGTCAGCCAAGCAAACTGTGACCACTAAATTCAAACTTTGAAGAAAAAAAGTAAAGAAACTTGGGAACATCTGCTTTTTGGAATTGAAAAAATAGCCGCCGCAGACTGTAGCCCAAGCTCTTCGAAGCCCTCTAGCCCCACCCCTCCCTACCCCCTGGCTCAGCCACACACCATGTGAGGCCGAGGGGTTCCCGGAGGCCTCGATATGCCCTCATCCGGGCTGACCTCGACCACGAATCCCAGGCCACGTGCGCAGGGAGTCACGGCGGGCACTAAGACCTTCAGGGCGGTGGCAGCACAAACACGTTGGCCAACCGCGGTTCTTGCCGGTAGGGGGACACACCCCCATCCCCAGCCCAAGCTGGGAAGTCTAGCTCCAAGCCCTTGAGAGCCGAGAGCTGAAGAACGCTTTTCGGGGTCTGCAGTGACCTGGGGATTGAGAACAGGAAAGAAGTAGATGTGATTTTCTCGGCCCGGCGTGGCGAATCCGCCGCCCTTGGATACAAGTGCCCTTTTTCATAATCAGCAAAGCCGGCGCCCTGCCTGCTTGGCTGGCAGGAACTCGGCGCAGACAGCCTGGAGTACGAACGCTCAAAACTTGGCCATGCCTCCCCTCTGTCAACACCTCGCGCCTCTTCACTCTAAAGAGTGCGGTTCACTCCGAGTGCGGGGTGGCCAAATTGGGAAGGGGATGGCCGCAGAGCCCTCTTCCGCGGCGTCTTTACCCTCTCTCACCTGTTCCCGAGACCCCTTGCCTCCGGTTGCGCTGATCCCATGGCCAGCGCCCAGGTGACCAGCCGTGCCAAGTCGTAGGCTAGCCCTGCGCCTGGCTCTGCCCCTCTCCCCTTCCGTCTCCCCGCGTGGGTAGTGGGGAGCTTTACTGGGATTGCGCCACTGACAATCCAGGCGCGTGAGCGCTGAGCGGGAGCCGGCGGGATCCCGCGAGCGAGCGTTTGCACCCCAAACCTGACACTGGTAAGGAGGGAACTGCGCTATGCTGGGTTCTCCGCCCGCCTTCGCACAGATCTACTGGGCAGTAAAATGAGCCGCATTGGGGGCTTCTGCGATTCTGTATCCGTGACCACCCACTTCTCCTCCCATCCCTAGAACCACAGCCACTATCCTCAACCTTGAGCTCCAAACCCCCACAGACCCACAGAGAAAACTAGAGAGGGAAAGGAGGTCCAGTGCCCGCTTCTCCAGCGCGCGCGCTCTCCCAAAGCCTAGCTGCTGGCGCACTGGAGACCACGACGCTGAACGCGCAGGGGGCAATGGGTGTCACCAGGGTCCAGACACTGCAAGGCATTTTTTATGGAAACCACAGAAGCCCGTTTATACGGGGCTGGAGGGGCCATGGAAGGAATGAGAAGGCCGATACAATGAGTCTTTAAAAGAAAGCTGAGGTCTGTGGAAGGAGCAGCAAGGGAAATCCGGAGACCGGAGCTGACCATGAGGCGGCGCGCGGGCTGTGGAACTCAGTGTACGCTTCCTCGCTAGGAGCCGGCGCACGTCGGAAAAGGACCCGGTAACAAGTTCTTTGGCCCTTGTCACACTTTGAGACTGTAGTTGGAGGCGGGTTCCCGCAGTGAGCCCCTAACTCGGCGCCGGACACAGAAGAACGAGAAAGAAAAAACCCAAGAGGTTTGACAGCACCTGTTGGACCAGGGCACGAGCCCGGGAAGTCTGCCTGCTCACATGCCCCACCCACAGGCTTCATCACTTCCCCAGGACCCTCTACGTACACCCCACCATAACCATGGGTATGGTCGAAGGTCGTCGCAGCCAGACTACGCACACTCGGGCGAGTCCCGGTGGGCGCTCCCTACCCTGATCCTCAGTGCAGCAGGGAGTAGTGGGGTCTCCAGGGGAGCCAACAGGCATGTAGGGAGAGCCTCGGAAAGGGGCTGGGTTAGGGCCCGGGACCCGGGGCGCACTGCTGCTCACCTCGCTCACTGGCCTGGATGTGGCGCACGATGTCCTCCAGATCCAAGTCTTTGGTCTCATCGAAATTGTAGGCGGACGTGTGCAAGCCTTCCTCCTGGAAGACCTCATGGACCCCCTCGAGGGTGAAGAAGCAGTTCCGCTCCAGCTTGTCGTCGCTGTAGACCAGCACGGCGCGGCTCCACTGGTGGTGGCGGAACAGGGCGAGCATCATCTCGCCCATCTTGGCGTACGAGGGTGCCACGCGCGTAAGGTGCGAGTACTCCGTGTCCTTATGCTGGAAGCCGGCTGCCAGGGCCCCGGCAGACAGCATGGGGAGGTCCCAGTGCGACGCTAGCCGAGCCACCGGCGCCGCCGCGTACTCGCACACCGGCCCCAGGATGAGATCCGGCTTGGCTCCCCGCGCCGCCGCCACGCGGTCCACCAGGCTGAAGAGTGCGCGGTTGCCGCAGTCCGAGTCTTCGTAGGCCACCTGGAAGCGAGTGCCGGCTGGCAGGAGCCGCCGCCCGGTCGCGTTGCTCTCCACGCTGCGCAGCGCGTACTCTATGGCCGGTCGCACCCGAGCAAGGGAGAACAGGTAAGAGTCGTCCTGGGGCAACAGCACCAGAACCTCGATCTTCTGCGGCGGCAGTGCCTCTCTCTCCCGGCGCCCGCGGCCCGGGCCC
>NW_011494903.1:9396453-9397090 GCF_000754665.1 Bison bison bison
TCGGCCAGTAACGCCCAACCGAGCAGGACGCACGCGGAGAAAGTGAGCACCAGTAGGGACGGCATCGTGCCGCAGGAAAGCGCCTGCCCTCGCTGCGGACTCGCCCTCTGCCCCCCACCCACCCTACCTCTTAACTCCCCACTCCTCTCCGAGGTTCCTGCGCCCCCTTGGGCGCTCTAAGAAAAAATAAAAGAATACCCCCTTCACTAACTCGCCAAAAGAGAGGAAGAGTCCTCCTTTGCAATGCCACTCGTTTAAAAAAAAAAGAAAAGAAAAGAAAAAGAAAGAAGACAGAAAGAAAAAGAAAAAGTTAACTGGGTGTAAACCTGTACTCCTATAGTATATTTATATATATACTTTTTATAAATACATAGATTAGCCCTCCCTTGATATATACTGTTTTGCTTAGAGGTGGCTTCTTATATGGGCGTTGCTAAGGTTGCTTTGGAAAGAGCATTTGTAAAAGAAGAAAAAGTTAGACTTGTCCAAGTGCTTGTAATTGACGGTGCATCTCCCTCGCGTTTGATCTCATTGATTCGCGCCGGTTCCCGGATCCATAACCCGCGTTTAAATAGCGTGGCAGCGGCGGAGCGTGTTACCACACAAGGCGCGCAGAGGCCGGGCTGGTATTTCCAGC
>NW_011494903.1:9397277-9397598 GCF_000754665.1 Bison bison bison
GGGGGCTGGGCTAGGGGAGTCTCTTATTAACATTCTTACATCAGGACTCCTCCTCCCCGCACCCCTACTCTTCCCACCCCTTCCCTGTCCCTCACTCCCACTCCCCGCCAGTCCTTTTGCGTTTTCCTTAAAGCCGCAATCGCTCACTTCTACAGCCGCGGAAGCCCCCACAAAGCTACACCACCACCAGGGTCCCCGCCTCTCCCTGGCCCGGCACGCGGCAGCTCTGTCTCCAGCTCCGGGCTTTAAAAATGGAAATGTGTTTGAAAGTAAAGAAACACGCGCAGACACACACACACACACACACACGCCTTGCAAAAA
>NW_011494903.1:9397698-9398677 GCF_000754665.1 Bison bison bison
CCCCCCCCTCTCCCCCCCCAGCCACAATCTCTCCAGACGCGCCTACTTGGGACGGGCTCTCGACCTTCGCGGTCCCCTGGCGCAAGGTCAGGAAACAGGGACCAAGGTCCCGGGGCAGACGGCTGGGTCGAGGGCCTGGAACGCCTAGCTGCCGGGCGTCCTCGCCCCACTTCTTCCCCCGCTCCCCACCCTTGGCGGCCACCTCCCCGCGAGCCCCGCGGGTTCGCGCCGGAGTCGCCGTGCCGCGCGGGATCCAGTGTCCCAGCGCACCCACATCTCCCGCGGCGCGCAGCGAGCAGAAAAGCGAAACTTGTTGCTTCCAAAGGGAAAAACGGTTCTTCTGAAGGTAGCAGAAAGCTTGAAAAGCATCTCCAAGGCGTCCTCTGGGCTTTATGTGCTAAGCTAAGCCAGGTAACTAAATAAAGAGACCTTCTCCCTAAAGCTTCACCCCTGAGGGTCCCCCGGGTGCAGGCGCGTCATCAGCGGCCATCCGTGCGCTCGGAAATCCCAACGCTTCTCCCCGGTGCTCCGGATCCTGCAATGCGGAGGAAGGACCTGCGGCCAAGACTCAGTCGCTTGTCACTTGTCACAGGCAGGCACAGCAGCGGGGGAAACGAGGATGGACACGGTCGTGGAGAAGTTGGTGGCCGGAGGAGCTTCCCCAGGGTCCGCCGAGCTGCAGGGCAGGTTCAAAGGGAACTTGACCCTTCGATCGTGGTAACGCCCCGAGGTCATTTGCAGTATGAACGTGCTATTATTCGATTGGTGAATTCTGATATTTAAGTCCCACAAATTAAAATAAATTAGAAAATGTTTTCAAAGGTCTTTCATTTGACTGGGCATCCGTGTCCACAAATTTCTATTCGTCTTAGACCAACGCCCTCTTTCGGCAGAAACTTGTAGCCGACTTGTATCCCCGATGCCATCATCCCGAGTTCGCTTTTTTGTCTTTTTTTTTTTTTTTTTTTTTTTTTTTTTT
>NW_011494903.1:9398777-9407539 GCF_000754665.1 Bison bison bison
TTTTTAGTTTTGTTGAAAGCCGAGGCCTCAAAGAGCAATCGCTCTCTTTTATGAGGATGAAAAAGGTAAATTGGGGCTTCCGGAGATGTTACAACTTGAGGCATCAGCGCTCATCAGCCTTACCAGCACCCTCCTTATCGCTCTTTCTGGCATCATAAATATAATGATGAGTAACGTTTCACCCTGCAGGGCTTTTAGATTTTGCACTGCGATCCCTGAATCTTCAAGTAGGATCTTCTAACTCCTGTGAAAACTTTCATTTATCTTATTAGAGCTGCTAACCGGTAATAAACGAGGCATCCGTATACAATTTAATTCCACAAAAAAACGTAGTTTTCACACACTGGAAATTAAGATTTAGGGCTTTTCACAGTGATTTAAAAAAAAAAAAATCCCCCCTGAACTCCTAGGAAGGAAAGAGAGAGAAAGAAGAAAGAAGGAACGGAGGGAAGGAAGGGAGAGAGGGAGAGAGAGAGGCTAAATCCCGAATTCCAAGGGTCTTAATAGATTTCAAAACTGGTTGCCAGGAGACGTGGAGGAACCAGGGTTTGCTATTACTGCTCGCTCTGCTCTGTGTCTGGGGAACACTGGCCAATGGCGATTTGATGCTGCGCATGGTGTAGCATAGCTTAGTCGGAAGGGCTGGGGTGACCCCGGGCAAGAACGCCTCTCCCCCTGCAGGCGCTGCCCATTCGCGCCAAGGGTCACGGGCAGGGCAATGCCTTTACGGTGGAGTGAGCACCACAGCCTCTGAGTGGCCTTTGCATCAGAGTTCTCAGCTTCCAGTTTGTCATTCAAGAGCCCTGACAAACTAAGCCCTGTAAGGGAAGAGCCCCCAAACTAGGCAGCTGAACCAGAGAATCCAGTGCTCAAAACATCCCTTACATTCTTCCATTGAGCAGAAATTAGGATGTATTTATTGAGGTATAATTGACATATGACATTATATTAACCTCAGGGATATAACGCAATGATTTGATATTTGTATATACTATGAAATCATCTCCACAACTCTAGTTGACATCATCACCATGTAGTTAGAAAACAAAAATTTTGTGTGATGAGAACTTTAGTATCTGCTCTTCACAACTTTCAAGTATGTCATATAGCGTTACTAGCTGTAGTCACTATGCTGTACAGTACATTGCCATGACTCAATCATTTTATAGAAATTAGGATTTTTTTTTAAGTTTTTCAAAGGAAAATAGGCACAAGATTATAGGAAGAACTGCCAAGTAATATAAGTATATGGACTTAACATTATCAGTTTATTCTCTTTCCATCAGACTTACCCTGGCAGCTGAGAGTGTGTGAGTATCATGGAGTTCTCCAATCTTATGGCTGGAAAAATTTTCAGTTCAGCTCAGTAGCTCAGTTGTGTCCGACTCTTTGCAACCCCATGAATCGCAGCACGCCAGGCCTCCCTGTCCATCACCAACTCCCGGAGTCCACTCAAACTCATGTCCATCAAGTCCATAATGCCATCCAGCCATCTCATCCTCTGTCGTCCCCTTCTCCTCCTGCCCCCAATCCCTCCCAGCATCAGAGTCTTTTCCAATGAGTCAACTCTTCGCATAAGGTGGCCAATGTATTGGAGTTTCAGCTTTAGCATCAGCCCTTCCAATGAACACCCAGGACTGATATCCTTTAGAATGGACTGGTTGGATCTCCTTAGAAGTCACCTAACCTGAGACATTTTGCTCTCTACGTGAGGAATCTAGGCCAAATAATATAAATGTCATACTTATATGCCTCTTCACCCCCTGGAAGATAATTTTTAATGGCACTGAATTAGAAATGAATATTTATTACAGCATGTAAAAAAGGGTTGGGAACAAAGCTTAATGCCATTTAAGAGTAACACATTTTATATCAAAAATTTATTTTATATGTTGCTATTTTGGAAACTTGCAGCATAGTAAGAAAGATACTAATAGATTGTAGTCTAATTTTTGCAGCATCATGATCATAAAGATGAATCAAACCATGTAGGTAGGAAAAAAGAAAAAAGGAGTAACTCATGCCTTGGACTCGATTTTTAAACATTATTCTCTTCAGTTCTGTAAAACACTGAAATGGGAGGCAGGAGTGGGAGAGAGAAGCACTTTTTTTTAACGTTCAAAAGATTACTAACCTTTTCACTCAATGCATTCTTTCTGACTACAATTCCAAATGAAAACAAAAGAAAGTTACAGGGAAATGCTGCAAAATAAAATTAGCCAAATGAAAAGCAATGTTAGCCCTGAATGTGATATTATAGAAACCAACACACTTTTAATAAGATTTAGATCTCTTGTCATCAATATCTATAAATCTTGTTTTTTAACTTTATTATTAAAATCAAGTGGCAAGTTTTCTATGAAGTATTCAGCTATTTTTTTCCATCTGTGAAATGAAATCATGTCTCTATGGCATTACTCTGCCAACAGGAAAAACAACATTCTATAGGGAACCTCAACCAGCCATTGTTTGAAATATACATGCCATCAGAACGAAGTTTTCTCCACCAGTTGTCACAGTCTGTACCATCTCCCTCAGAAGCCTGGCTGCAATTTCTAAAGTGACCTTCAAAATGACTCTCCTTTTCCTTGTTAAGCCAGCCCTGAAGTCATATTGAAGAATAATGCTATGAAGCCTGTAGCCCACAAAGAAAGTATCTTATGGGAACAGAATTGTTGAAAACACACTTCCCCCTAGAGGCAGAAAACATGAAAGAATATTACATGTAATTCAAGAAGATTTCTGTAATTCAATGAGTGCTGAGATTTTGTTTTTAACATACAGTTGATTCTTTAGAGGGAGATATGGGAAGAAAATCAATAAATGGCCAAAAAATTAAATTGAAAACTTACCTCTAGGTTTTAGCTTTCCTTAGCAGAGACTTTGTTAATTGATCTCTTCCCTTCTTTTATACAAATCTACAGTTTTTTTTCCCAGCACTATAATAATAGCAATTACATATATTTATTTAAATTTAAACTTATGATTTAATTTCATCAGAAAATGCAGTTAAGTGTGGTCTCGAAGGATCCTTTTGAAAATGCAGCTCCAGTAGATTTAGCTCCTTATTGCCAGATTTGTTTCTGTATTACAATGTATTTGTAACTGTCCTCCTCACTTTCCATCAACCGCAATCTCTCTTCATTTCTTTGGAAATCTTCTGAGATAGAATGACATTAGAAACATTTCTGAAAAATGTAGAACTCAAATGTGATTTAGTCTGAATTTCTGGCATGAGGTTTTCTGGGATTGGCAAGCTACATCAAGAATTCTCACCATTGATTTATAGACCAGTTATTTAATATAAATCATGAGATTCACAAAGATAAGTGTATGTGCCTCAACTCCATCCATGCCAATTCTGACTCCATTTAATTGGTTTACATAGTTGTACATGGCGTTATGTCAAAAAGGACTTAAGAAGGCATGTAAAAATATGAAACGGGATTTTAGAGAATTTTCCTCAGGGCAAAGTGCATAGTCGTTGCATCCTACTCTCTTTTTTTTCTTAAGGTTTTACTGACTATTCCAAACTTCAGCAACAATCACTTCTCCCATCTGAGTTCCCACAGCATCCTTTGGGGTCGTGATCATATGTGATTTTATTTCCAGAAATTTTATTTTCATTTACAAGGAGCCAGTCTGGGTGGGGATCCAGTTCTCAGGGCAATATCCTGTGGGAATAAAAGGCATTTAGAAGTCTCACAATGTGTCCCAAGGTTATCTCCTCACCTATCTGCACTTTCGGAGAAGGCAATGGCACCCCACTCCAGTACTCTTGCCTGGAAAATCCCAAGGACAGAGGAGCCTGGTAGGCTGCAGTCCATGGGGTCGCTAAGAGTCAGACATGACTGAGCAACTTCACTTTCACTTTTCACTTTCATGCACTGGAGAAGGCAATGGCAACCCACTCCAGTGTTCTTGCCTGGAGAATCCCAGGGACGGGGCAGCCTAGTGGGCTTCCGTCTATGGGGTCGCACAGAGTTGGATACGACTGCAGCGACTTAGCAGTAGCAGCAGCATCTGCCCTTTAGTTTTCCCTTTCCCTCAGTTTTCCCCTCCTAAAATGGAGATAATAATCTTGTCCTGGTGTTGTAGAAAAGCCAGAAAAATAAAAAAAAGATGTGCAGTGCTTTGTGTAAGTAGGAAATTAATAAATAGCAGCTGTTATTACATTCCCTTCAATGCCTGGTGAAGAGCACTATACCAAGTAAGTGTTTGAACGATGTTCCATAAATTCATCATGGAATGAATGAATGAATGAATTCAAAACCCAAAACCAAGATGACTTATGCATACCTTGTTTGGAATTATCTATTGCCTGATCACAACAGACTTTACTTAACGCTCTGTAATAGTGGCCTCTTTGGAGGAACTCTTTTGGCAGATCACTTTGATGTTAGGTTTCCCTGGTGGCTCAAATGGTAAAGAATCTGCCTGCAATGCAGGACACTCAGGTTCAATTCCTGGATGGGAAAGATCCCTTGGAGAAGGGAGTGGCCACCCACTGCAGTATTCTTTCCTGGAGAATTCCATGGACAGAGGAGCCTGGTAGGCTACAGTCCATGGGGTTGCAAAAAGTCAAATATGACTGAATGACTAACACTTGATGTTGGCCCTAGATTCCCAAACTGAGACATTTCCTGGTAAGCTTGAGACAGCAGCTTGTTCAGTGTTCTGTCCTCTACATAGTAGGGCAAAGAGAACAAGAGCTCATATTTGCCACCCCACGGCTGCCCTTCACACGTTTGTTTTTTTTTTAAATAGAATATTATTTATGTATTTATTGTTGTTTAGTTGCTAAATTATTTATTTTTGGATGTGCTGGATCTTTTTTAAATTTATTTTTTAACTGAAGGTAAATTGCCTTACAATGTTGTGTTGGTTTCTGCCATACAACAACGTGAATCAGCCACAATTATGTATTATTAAATATAATTATGTTCGCTCCCTCTTGAGCCTGCCTCCCCTCCCCCTACCCTACCCCTCTTGGTCATCACAGAGTGTCAGGCTGGGCTCCCACGCTATACAGCAACTTCCCACCAGCTATCTATTTTACACATGATAGTGTCTGCTGGTCAATGCTACTTTCTCCAGGAAACCCTCCTACATTGTTGGTGGGAATGTAAACTGATACAGCCATCATGGAGAACAGTATGGAGATTCCTTAAAAACTAGGAATCAATCTACAACATTACCCAGCAATCCCACTACTGGCATACACCCTGAGAAAAACATAATTGAAAAAGGCATATGTACCCCAATGTTCATAGCAGCACTATTTATAAAAGCCAGGACATGAAAGCAACCTAGATATCCATTGACAGATGAATGGATAAAGAAGATGTGGTACATATACACAATGGAATATTGCCTGCGTGCATGCAAGCTCAATCATTCAGTCGTGTCTGACTCTTTGCGACCCCATGGATTGTAGCCCACCAAGTTCCTCTATCTCAAATGGTAAAGAATTTGCCTGCAATGCAGGAGATCATCTGCAAGGTAGGAGACTCAGATTCGATCCCTGGGTTGGGAAGATCCCCTGGAGAAGAG
The DNA here is from genome assembly GCF_000754665.1 of Bison bison bison. Classification (NCBI taxonomy): domain Eukaryota; kingdom Metazoa; phylum Chordata; class Mammalia; order Artiodactyla; family Bovidae; genus Bison; species Bison bison. The sequence continues at coordinate 9,404,331 of NW_011494903.1, forward strand.
AGCAGCTACCCACTCCAGTATTCTGGCCTGGAGAATTCCATGGACTGTATAATCCATAGGGGTCGGACACGACTGAGCGACTTTCAGTGTGTCAAGGATGGTGGTGTTCTATAGCGTAAACCTATTGCATCAGACATTCACTTGTTTTTGTTCAAAGATATGATCTGACCCAAGTTATATTTAAATCTGTGTGATAGTCAATCATAATAGTCAAATGTGCAATGTTTAAGAGAAACATTATCAGGACAAAAATAGATCAAATTTCACCTTGTGGACATCTTATTACATTTTGTGAAAATCAAAAAGTTGTATAAAACTAATTTTCCTGTTATTATTATGCCATGATATTGAACAGTTAATACTCCAAATTAATCAGCACTGAAATGCTGGGCTGGAAGAAGCACAAGCTAGAATCAAGACTGCCGGGAGAAATATCAATAACCTCAGATATGCAGATGATACCACCCTTATGGCAGAAAGTGAAGAGGAACTGAAAAGCTTCTTGATGAAAGTGAAAGAGGAGAATGAAAAAGTTGGCTTAAAGCTCAACATTCAGAAAACAAAGATCATGGCATCTGGTCCCATGACTTCATGGGAAATAGATGGGGAAACAGTGGAAACAGTGTCAGACTTTATTTTGGGGGGCTCCAAAATCACTGCAGATGGTGATTGCAGCCATGAAATTAAAAGACGTTTACTCCTTGGAAGGAAAGTTATGACCAACCTAGATAGCATATTCAAAAGCAGAGACATTACTTTACCAACAAAAGTCCGTTTAGTCAAGGCTATGGTTTTTCCAGTAGTCATGTATGGATGTGAGAGCTGGACTGTGAAGAAAGCTGAGCGCCAAAGAATTGATGCTTTTGAACTGTGGTGTTGGAGAAGACTCTTGAGAGTCCCTTGGACTGCAAGGAGCTCCAACCAGTCCATTCTAAAGGAGATCAGTCCTGGGTGTTCTTTGGAAGGAATGATGCTAAAGCTGAAACTCCAGTACTTTGGCCACCTCATGTGAAGAGTTGACTCATTGGAAAAGACTGATGCTGGGAGGGATTGGGGGCAGGAGGAGAAGGGGATGACAGAGGATGAGATGGCTGGATGGCATCACCGACTCGATGGACGTGAGTTTGAGTGAACTCCAGGAGTTGGTGATGGACAGGGAGGCCTGGCGTGCTGCAATTCATGGGGTCACAAAGAGTCAGACACGACTGAGCAACTGAACTGAACTGAACTGAACTGAATCCACTAGAATGTAAACTCCATGAGAGCTGGGATTATTTTTTTCCTTAATCCTCCATGATGAAGTCAGCACTCGAAATTTCACTTTACCAGTAATAAACCCAAAGAATGCAAGTTTCCTATAAAACAGAATTTAAAAGAGAAATAATAAAGCAGTGAAAGGAAAAATATAATTCAAAGAGAAATTAGCTCATATTTATATATTCATAGATATAACTTCTAAAATAATTTTTTAAACATTCAGATATCATCATGTTGTACTTATGATTGCACAAGCAATATAAGAAGCCAAAGATCCTAAATACTAACTTCAAGAGATCTTCATACATTGATATACCAGCACCTCATCACTCATACCTAATTTTTATTTCCTTGCTAAGAGAAAAATCAGTATCCTAAAAAATTTTTTTAAATCATTATCTTTTATAATGCTATGAACAGTAATTAAAGATGATGAGGAAAATTTGTGTTACCATCATGTGCAATGTTGTGAGATATAGTTTTTTGTTTCTTTCCAGCAAGTACATTCCATGAGGTATTAAATCTTGGATAGCTGATGCATAAGACTAAAATAGAATAGTATGCCATGAGGAAAACATCAGGAAAATTCCTGACATTTGCCCTCTCGTATTTTTGGTGATCAGGTTGTGACATCAGATTTCACCCTGACATTAGTGGAGAAAACTGTTTAATCAAGCTAACATTGTTACTTCAATTTTTGGTAACTCCTCTAACATTAAATGTTCTTCTTTTCTCTTCATCCTTCCTACAAAATTATTCCCTTTTCAGTCTTTCTGTTCTTTTTCCCTTTACTAACTGCCTGGGGAAAATAGTAAGAGTTATTTTAATTTGAACCCTGTTGCTTTTGGAAGTCTGGAGGTAGAATGTGGAAATGACTCTCCTCTTGGGTAATCTCTCATATTTGAGTGTATATAAATGTACAAATTGTCTCAAATTGCGAGTCATTCATGTTCTAGTGAATCACCTTGGGGTTTTTGTTTAACTTCATGTACACATTTTTTAATTAACCATATCCTCCATTCTTGGCACATTCATGATCAATCTGCAAGGTTCTTGTCTTATTTCAAGTTCTCCCTTCATTTCTTCCTTCACATTCCATATATGCCATAGATATAAGTCTGTATTCTTGAAAAAGAGTGTTTCTTGTGCATGCATGTGTTATTCCAGTACAGAAGTTGTATTACGCTATTTCTTATGTTCGCATAGAGTATCAAGGATAGATCTTAACAAAACCATTAGAAGAAAATTCTACATCATTACCTTTGTTTTACTTAATTTTTAGAACTGCTCATCTCTTTTTTCTAACTTTAGCATGGAATAATAGTCACATATAATCAGACATATTTAAAGTGTGCAATGTGATGAGATGATATACTGTTGTTTTTACCGGGGAGGTGAGCACTGGGGCCTCCCAGTGGCCATGTTGCTGGCCACCTCAGGTTGTCTCTAAAGGGAGGGCGTATACTGAGGCCCTCAGCGTTTTAAAACTTAGTTTTATTACTTTTGAATACTGATGTGTTCTACCACATTTTACTTGTTCATTCTCCTAGGTTTTTTAAAATTAACTTTTATTGGAGTACAGTTGACTTACAATGTTGTGTTAGTTTCAGATGTACAACAGAGTGAATCAGTTATCAGTTCAGTTCGGTCCCTCAGTCGTGTCCAACTCTTTGCAACCCCATGAGCTGCAGGCCTCCCTGTCCAACACCAACTCCTGAAGTCCATCCAAACCCATGTCCATCGAGTGGGTGATGCCATCCAACCATCTCATCCTCTGTCGTCCCCTTCTCTTCCTGCCCCCAATCCCTCCCAGCATCAGAGTCTTTTCAAATGAGTCAGCTCTTCGCATCAGGTGGCCAAAGTATTGGAGGTTCAGCTTCAACATCAGTCCTTCCAATGAACACTCAGGATTGATTTCCTTTAGGATGGACTGGTTGGATCTCCTTGCAGTC
>NW_011494903.1:9407639-9407787 GCF_000754665.1 Bison bison bison
AGGGACCCTCAAGAGTCTTCTCCAACACCACAGTTCAAAAGCATCAATTCTTCGGCGCTCAGCTTTCTTTATAGTCCAACTCTCACATCCATACATGACCACTAGAAAAACCATAGCCTTGACTAGACGGACCTATGTTAGATGGAAA
>NW_011494903.1:9407887-9423083 GCF_000754665.1 Bison bison bison
TTAGATGGAATCAGTTATACATATACATATAACCACTCTTTTTTAGATTCTTTTCCCATATAGATCATTACAGAGTATTGAGTAGCGTTCCCTGTGCTGTAGAGTAGGTTCTTATTAGTATCTGTTTTGTGTACAGTAATATTTGTTGTTGTTGTTGTGCAGTCACTCAGTCGTGTCCAACTTTTTGCAACCATATGGACTGCAGCACACCAGGCTTCTCTGTCCTTGTCAGTCTCAGTCTCCCAGTTGATCCCTCCCCCTCTTCTCCCTTGGTAACCGTAATTTTGTTTTCTGCATCTGAGACTCTATTTTTGTTTTGTAAATAAGTTCACCTGTACCATTTCTTCTAGGTTCCACATGTAGACAATATCATATGCTATTCGTCTTTCTGTCTGACTTACTTCACTCCATGTGACAATCTCTAGGTCCATCCATGTTGCTGCAAATGGCTTATTTCACTCTTTTTGCGGCTGAGTAGTATTCTATTGTGGAGAAGGCAATGGCACCCCGCTTCAGTACTCTTGCCTGGAAAATCCCATGGATGGAGGAGCCTGGTGGGCTGCAGTCCATGGGGTCGCTAAGAGCCGGACACGACTGAGCGACTTCACTTTCACTTTTCACTTTCCTGCATTGGAGAAGGAAATGGCAACCCACTCCAGTGTTCTTGCCTGGAGAATCCCAGGGACGGGGGAGCCTGGTGGGCTGCCGTCTATGGGGTCGCACAGAGTCGGACACGACTGAAGCGACTTAGCAGCAGCAGCAGCAGTATTGTATTGTAAAAATGCACCACATCTTCCTTACCTATTCCTGTCAATGGACATTCTTGTTGCTTCTATTTCTTGGCTATTGTAAATAATGATGCAATAAACATTGGGGTGTGTGTATCTTTTTGAATTATGGTTTTCTCTAAGTATATGCCTAGGGGTGGGATTGCTGGGTCATATGCTCTATTTTTAGCTTTTTAAGGACCCTCTATACTTTTAGCATCATGTTTTTAACAATTTACACTCCTATAAACAGTGTAGAGGGGTTCTCTTTTCTCCACACCCTCTCCAGAATTTATTGTTTGTAGATTTTTTTGATGATGGCCATCCTTACCCATGTCAGGTGGAATCTTACTGTAATTTCTATTTGCATTTCTCTAATAATTAACAATACTGAGCATCTTTTCATGAGCTTTTTGTCTAGCTGTATGTATTCTTTAGAGAAATGTCTATTTAGATTTTCTGCCCATTTTTTAAGATTTATTTTTGATTGAAGGATAATGGCTTTACAATATTGTATTGGTTTCTGCCATACATCATCATGAATCAGTTACAGACATACATATGTCCTCTCCCTCTTGAACCTCTTTCCCACCTCTCACCCCATCCCACCCCTCTAGGTAGTCACAGAGCACCAGATTTGAGCTCCCTGTGTCATACAGCAAATTCCCACCAGCTATTTACATATGGTAATGTATATGTTGGACTGTGAAGAAGGCTGAGCGCTGAAGAATTGATGCTTTTGAAGTGTGGTGTTGGAGAAGACTCTTGAGAGTCCCTTGGACTGCAAGGAGATCCAACCAGTCCATTCTGAAGGAGATCAGCCCTGGGATTTCTTCGGAAGGAATGATGCTAAAGCTAAAACTCCAGTACTTTGGCCACCTCATGCGAAGAGTTGACTCATTGGAAAAGACTCTGATGCTGGGAGGGATTGGGGGCAAGAGGAGAAGGGGACGACAGAGGATGAGATGGCTGGATGGCATCACTGACTCGATGGACGTGAGTCTGAGTGAACTCCGGGAGTTGGTGATGGACAGGGAGGCCTGGTGTGCTGCGATTCATGGGGTTGCAAAGAGTCGGACACGACTGAGCAACTGATCTGATCTGATCTGAATGTATATGTTTCCACGTTACGCTCTCTACTTGTCCCACCCTCTCCTTCCCGTAATGCGTCCGCAAGTCTGTTCTCTATGTCTGTGTCTCCGTTGCAGCCCTACATATAGTTTCATCACTACCATCTTTCTAGATTTCATATTCTGCCCATTTTTTGATTGGTTTGTTTGTTTTTTGATATTGGCCAAGCTGCATGGCTTGCTGGACCTCAGTTCCCCTACCAGGAATTGAATCTGCCACAGGAGTCACAGACCAGAATCCTAACCACTAGGCGATCAGGGAACTTCCATTCTCCTAGTTTTTGGTACCTGTGTTAGTTCTCTGCCACAAGAAACTGCTCTTTAAAAATCTTTATCTGTGTTCCCTTATGGACTTACATGAGTGTTTCCCTGGAGTATATGCTGTTTCATCAAAGGTATATGTGTTTTTACTCTGGTTACTATGGCCTATTACAGCAGAGGGGCAGCATCGATTTACACTCCCACCAGCTAGCTCTACATAAAGGCTTCCTTCAGGAACTTCTTTACAAAATTTAGTATGCTTCCAGTGGCTGTTTGGTATGCCTTAATTTCCAAAATGGAGGGCCACAATATCCTCAGATCCTTCATAACTTCATAGTCTGTCTTCTAGAGGAAAAGAGAATTTGACCAAAAGTCCTAGACCTGACCTTTAATTGTCTGAATTAAGTCATCTACCTCAAGCCGTCCAAACACTGTGGCCAAAAGAATCACATGTGAGAATTAAATAATTGATTGCCCTGAGTAAAATCTTAGTGTTCTTACCTAGGGTGAAATGGATGCTGAGTGGCCAAAAACAACAAGTGCTCATTGAAGAATATATTCTTAAAACTACAGCCTTGTGGTTAGGGGATATGATCAACCCATAACCCTAATCCCAGCCATAACTTCTCTGAGCAATATCCAATAAGTCTCAGTTTTCTGTTTCTACATAAAAGACCACCTCAAAATGTAATGGCGTAGAACAGCAACCATTTATTTACTCATAATTCTACAAGTGAACTCGGCTGGGTGGTCCTTCTGGGGTTTTTGCATCTACAGTTTCTCACGTGGTTACCATCATCTGGTAGTTTATCTGGGGCTGGAAAATCCAAGAGGGCCTCACTCACGTTAGCTGGGGCTAACCTCTCCAACAAGATTGCCTGGGTTTCTTACACAGAGGTGATCCAAGAACACAAGCTTCAGTACAAGAGCACATAGCAAGTCTCTGACCCAACATTTGCTGATGCCTCATTGGTCAGAGCATGTCCCATGGCCAAGCCCAGAGTCACTCGGGGAAGGAGGTACATAAGGGAAGGAGTACCAGATACGTGATTCATTGCTGTTGCTGTTGTTAGTCACCAAGTTGTGTCTGAGTCTTTGAAACCCAATGGACTATAGCCTGCCAGGCTCCTCTATCCATGGGATTTTCCAGGCAAGAATACTGGAGTGGGTTTTCACTTCCTTCTCCAAGGGATCTTCCCAACCCAAGGATCAAACTTGTGTCCCCTGCATTGCAGGCAGATTCTTTACTGATGAGCCACTAGGGAAGCCATCTATGATTCATTGGTGGCTGTTAAAATAAGAATCTACCAGGGACTTCCTTGGTGGTCCAGAGGTTAAGACTGCATGCTTCCAAAGTAAGGGGCCCATGTTCAATTCCTGGTCAGGGTACTAAGATCCTACATGCGGTTCTACCAAACAAACAAATTTTTAAAAATTTTTAAATTTGCATATGCAAATTTTTGCATATGACTTTTGCATAGTCACAATTCAAATACCATTGAATTGTGCAAGTAAAGAAAGTGAACTGTATGGTATGTAAATTATAACTCAATTTAAAAAATTTTTTTAATCTACCATGCTAGAAGACAGATGTTTCCATGGCATACTACCTTACAATGGTGAGTTTTATTGAGAGTCACCTAGGGAAGAGATACAACTTCCTGGCCAAAACCTGAAACCAAGTAGGACAAGCCCAGAGAAAAAAGTTGGCTCTTCTGGCTTGAGACACCCTGGGAGGCTGAAGGAGCACTGAGGTGATGGGTTCTAAGATGACAGCTCCCCATGATGGATGACATGACATGACAGCTCCCCATCATGGATATTCCAGAAAGGAGCTCAAGGTACAGACAGAATACAGGCAATGTGGCTTTGGGCTTTTGCCAGCTCTTTAAAGCTGAAAGACATCTATTGAACAGGTTTTCTGAGCCATGGAAGCAATCTATGGCAAACACAGCTGCTGTCCATCCAATGTTCATTCTTACCTTTGTCCTTAGCACCCCATTTTATTCAAGGAAGCAATCTTCTCTGCTTAAAAACTGTATTGATGAGCCTCCCTTGACACTTAGCATGGCCATGTGAAACAAAGTTTGACTAATCAAATGTAAGTAGAAGTTGTTGGGTTAAAGTTTCAGGAAGGTTGTTTCTAAAGGTAGGGCATAGACTGAAGCCTGTGGTCCTTTCTCTTCTTCCTACCTGGAAAATGTACATGATCGCTGGAGCTCAGCAGTCATATTAGACCATGAAATGAACTTGAGAATGGAACCCTTATGCTCAGGATGGTGGAAAAGAAAAAAATCAGCGTCTGAGTCCCCAGTGATAGACCTGCAGGCTTCTTTTACAGGAGTGAATCAACTCACATTTTTTAGTTTTTGGTCAATACATATGAACCTAATGCTAACTTGTATATCAAAGTAGGTTGAGTAACTTGTATTATGTAAACTGGGATATTTGTATGGCTTTTTAAAACTTGCTTTTATTTTCCTTGTGTTCTTTCCTGTTATACCAAAAAGTCTTTTGAAGATATTCCTCACTGGTGGGTCTATAGACACCCCCTCCCCCTCCAGATTCACTCTTAGTTATTCAGATGGGAAAGATGACCTGGTCTAGAAGCTCCCTCCCAGTCACTCCATTGCTGTTCAGAAGACTCATAAAGTGCCTGTACTGTCAGGAGCAGAGTTCATGCATAGCCTCCACAAAATAGACTTCACCTTGTGACTCAGACAGTAAAGAATCTGCCTGCAATGCGGGAAACCCAGGTTCAATCCCTAGGTCTGGAAGATCCCCTGGAGAAGGGAATAGCAACCCACTCCACTATTTTTGCTTGGAAAATCCCAGGGACAGAGGAGCCTGGCAGTCTACAGTCTATGGGGCTGCAAATAATCAGACATGACTGAGCAACTAACACTTTCATTACTTTCACTTTGGCAAAACCGACTTAACTAGTGCTATTGTGAGTACCCAGTTTGACTGCAGCAGGGACCATTCTCTGGGTGAGCCATTCACCTCTCTGAAGGGAGGCTAACTACACTGAACCTCTTCCTCTGGGTAGCAGTGTATTTTCACTGAAATGTACATTTATTCTGTATTTAGATTCGTCTCCTCACAATGCTTTTGCCAGCTCCACTATCTGTGGAATTACTGTCCTGGTATCCCATACACCATCCCTTATGACCAAGGAATTAACTTAACAATGAAAAAAGGTAGGTAATATTCTCATTCCCGTGAGATCTGCAGATTTTATCATATACTCACCACTGATCAGAAGCAGAAGGTTTTCAAGTATGTAGGAATGACCTATTTGAGTTTCAGTCAATACACACTGCTCTTGCTCCCAGAGCCAAAGTACATGGATCTAGGAATGAAGAAACAGAAATGGGATTCACCTTTCGTTATTACTCGTCAGTCAGTTCAGTCATGTCATGTCTGGCTCTTTGTGACCCCATGGACTGCAGCACACCAGGCTTCCCCGTCCATTACCAATTCCTGGAGCTTGCTCAAACTCACGTGCATCGAGTCAGTGATGTCATCCAACCATCTCACCCTCTGTCATCCCCTTCTCCTCCTGCCTTCAATCTTTCCCAGCATCAAAGTCTTTTTAAATGAGTCAATTCTTCGCATCAGGTGGCCAAAGTATTAGAGTTTCAGCTTCAGCATCAGTCCTTCCAATGAATACTCAGGATTGATTTCCTTTAGGACTGACCAGTTAGATCTCCTTGCAGTTATTCCTAATGACCCACTTTCAAATTTTATGCTCCCATCTCTGTGCCTCTGGGTTCTGCTGGTTTTGAACCTAGGAAGGAATGATTTCACAATTGACAGTGGCTACTCGGGATCTTCATACCAATGGGTAAACAAGCAAAAAATGGGATAAGTCCTAAACTGGTCCTAAATTGGCCAGAAAGATTGATCCTGACTGTCAAGGGGAACTCAGTATGCTGAAACACAGTGTGAGCAGGAGAAATATGAATGGAATCCAAGAGCTCCCAGGAGGGGCCTCCTCCCACATCAATACAAGTGATAAACAGATACAGGAGCATATCTGAGCCAGGAATCAGACTCTGTGAATTAAAGGTTGGGGCCAACTCAGTGAGTGAAGAGCACTAACAAGCTGAGATACTGACTGAAGTCAAGGAGTCCATGACATGATGAAGTCCTTAAACCCAATTACAATCTCCTGACTTGGTACAGATACAAGGGACTTAATCTCTACTCATGTTTCCATCCTCTTTCTATCCCATGTATGTTTCTGTATTCTACCTATTTTCTGCTTTTATTTCTCTCTGTTTGCTCCACTGTCATACTGATGACTTTACAATGTGGTCCATCAGCTGTGGAATATTGAGATGGGAACACCACAGAATTAGAGAAATAATGGACCCTATCAAGAAATCCTGGGACTTCCCTGGGGGGGGTCCAGTGGCTAAGCCTCCAAGCTCCCAGTGCATGGAACCAGGTTCCATCCCTGGTTGGAGAACTAGATCCCACATGCCATAACTGAGGGTTCTCACACCACAACAAAGACCCGGTCCAGCCAAATAAATTTTTTTAAAAAAGAAATTCTGATTCAGAATCCTGTTACTATGACCAGTGATGTGATTTGAGTTGTTCTGTGCATTTTTAGGTACATAAGGACTAACTCCCTGTGTTTGGTGATTTTCTTGTTTGGCTGTGAGATATGGGGATATTATTGAGGGTGAAAATTGAGAGGCCAAGGTGCTGGCTGCAACGAATATTCATCAGGCTTTTTCACCCCCTAACAGCCTCCCCAGCCTCCACTCCTCTCAATTTTAAGGTGATATAGGTGGAATTCAGTGCTCTGCCTTCTGCTGTGGAAGTCAGGTCACTTTTCATTTATTACAAAATGTCAGTGCATGCATTTATTTTTCAACATATACTAAAAGTATCATCATTGTTTAGTTTCTAAGTCATGTCTGACCCTTTTGCAACAACATGAACTGCTCTTCTGTCTGTGGGATTTCCCAGGCAAGAATACTGGTGTGGGTTGCCATTTCCTCCCCCAGGGGATCTTCCCAACCCAGGGATCAAACCCATGTCTCCTACATTGTCGGGCAGATTCTTTACCACTGAGCCACCAGGGAAGCCCATCAAAAGAGGTACTGCTAATCACTGCAGATGGTGACTGCAGCCATGAAATTAAAAGACGTTTACCCCTTGGAAGGAAAGTTATGACCAACCTAGATAGCATATTGAAAAGCAGAGACATTACTTTGCCAACAAAGGTCCATCTAGTCAAGGCTATGGTTTTTCCAGTGGTCATGTATGGATGTGAGAGTTAGACTGTGAAGAAAGCTAAGTGCCAGAGAATTGATGCTTTTGAACTGTGGTGTTGGAGAAGACTGTTGAGAGTTCCATGGGCTCCAAGGAGATCCAACCAGTCCATTCTAAAGGAGATCAATCCTGGGTGTTCTTTGGAAGGAATGATGCTAAAGCTGAAACTCCAGTACTTTGGCAACCTCATGCGAAGAGTTGACTCATTGGAAAAGACCCTGATGCTGGGAGGGATTGGGGGCAGGAGAAGACGGGGATGATAGAGGATGAGATGGCTGGATGGCATTATGGACTCGATGGACATGAGTTTGAGTGAACTCTGGGAGTTGGTGATGGACAGGGAGGCCTGGCGTGCTGCGATTCATGGGGTCTCAAAGAGTCGGACACGACTGAGTGACTGAACTGAACTGAACTGAATAATTAAGAGGAAAGGGCTCTACTCCTGAGGGTTTCTGTTGTAAGACCTAAAAAATGAGCATGGAATAGTCATAGAGTGAATTCCAAGTAAATTACTAACATGTCAGGTTTTTAGAATTCAGCCAGTCCCATCCTTTTATTTCACAGACACGAGAGCCTCACAAGTTCAATGCATGCCCAGTGCCACCCAAGGAAGCAAAACCAAGAACTAAGGCATCATGACTCTGTCATTCCTAAGGAGGATACATCTTCTTGTCTCATCATACATTATGTTATTGAGAACCTTGAGCATTTTTGTTCTGAGCCTGAAGTGTGTGGGGGTGTTACTCAGTGATTGTTGAGTATTTGACCTGATTTTCTAAATGTTCTAAATTCTGAATTTTATCAAGTCATTTTTTTTTTTTACAAAATCTCAAAGCTCATTTTTTTTAGGAAAAGATGGTTTTAATTCAGTTTTGATTCTATTTGATTTATCCTCTCCAAGTGAATCACTTGTTCTTCAAAGTCCTTGTGTTCCCCACTGTCATCGTGAGTAGCCACCCTTCTATTTCTCAACGGGAGTTATTTTTAAGCTGCTAGAGCTACAGAGATCAAATGGAGCCTTTGGTTGACACATCTTTTACACGGCCAGTTACTGGGCTTTGGAGAAAGATTCATGTTGTGTAAAATTTGCATCGAGGGAGTCGTATTTTCGTCACAGCTATTAAAGATGAGGAAGCAAAATAACAGATTGTTTTCTTCTTTGAACAAGGAAAAACCATGAAGATCTAGCTCAAGAAAACCAAAAAACAAATTTCAATACCCAAAAGGCATTCTGTATTATGGAAGAAACTTTGCCCACACAGGGCTTGGGCAATCCTAAAACCTCAGAAGCACAATGGACCCTGTCTGGATGTTGCTATAAACTGGGAAAGCGTATTGAGAATAGGCATAGAATTCGAACCCCAGGCAGCTTTTGGATGCTTACAGTTAAGGAGAGAAAGAAGGTGTTCTAAAATATACCCGGAATTTGTTTCAGTCAGGTGTGGTGAGGTGATAAGGGGCTTCCGAGGTGGCTCCGTGGTAAATAATCTGCCTGCCAATGCAGGAGATGAGATGAGACACGGGTTCAATCCCTGAGTCAGGAAGATCCCCTGGAGAAGGAGATGACAATACCCACTCCAGTATTCTTGCCTGGAGAATCCCATGTACAGAGGAGCCTGGTGGTCTACAGTACATAGGGCTGCAAAGAGTTGCACACTACTGAACATAACTGCCTTTGAAAGTACAGTTCACCGCTTACATTTCCCAAGTAACGGGGTTTGACACAGCCCCCAGCACAATGCAGGGAAGCACCAAGTCAGTCAGTGGGTCAAGAGAAAGGAGAAAAGGAGAAAGTATGAAAGAGCTTTTATTGTCATTTCTGTGGGAAGGAATGGGTGAGGCAGGGTTGGCAAGTTTGAACAAGCATAGAATCGAATCATTTGAATACTTAATTTTGTAACAGGATTCCAGGCTGTAGGAGTGGTTTCCTGTTGTCCAGATCTCAATTTTTAAGGCAGGGAAATTGGTTTGGTGTCTAGTGGCTGGGGACAGGGCCCTTGGATGGATTACTGTACACAGGAAAGTTCCGCTCACAGGTGAGTTGCTTACCATCTCTAAGAAGCAGTTCATCCTGGGGGGGCAAGTCTCTCTCTAGACAGTAAGACCGCTCCAAGATGTCAAAGTATCACAAAATAAAGATATGATTAATACAGAAGGCATCTATTGAGCAAGTCATTCTTAGGCAAAGTTAACCAAAAATAAAATATCATAGTAGAGCTCTTTGATATTCATTGTCATATGGGAAAAAAAAAAACAAGCAAGACAAAAATCTACAAAGTTTGTGGATTTTACATGTGCTTTTGTCCTGGACATTGATCAGTGCTGCTAGGATATATTACTGAAATAATCCCCTAAATGACCAAAGTATAATTAAGTTCAGGAAGTTTAACATTACTGTAAGGAAAGACTAGAGATCTCTTAAGAAAATTTGAGATACCAAAGGAATATTTCATGCAAAGATGGACACAATAAAGGGCAAAAATGATATGGACCTAACAGAAGCAGAAGATATTAATTAAGAAGACGTGGCAAGAACACACAGAAGAACTATACAAAAAAAATCTTCACGACCCAGATAATCACAATGGTGTGATCACTCACCTAGAGCCAGATATCCTGGAATGCAAAGTCAAGTGGGCCTTAGGAAGCATCAATACGAACAAAGCTAGTGGAGGTGATGGAATTCCAGTTGAGCTATTTCAGATCCTAAAAGATGATGCTGTGAAAGTGCTGCACTCAATATGCCAGCAAATTTGGAAAACTCAGCAGTGGCCACAGGACTAGAAAAGGTCAGTTTTCATTCCAATCCCAAAGTATGCTCAAACTACCACACAATTGCACTCATCTCACATGCTAGCAAAGTAATTCTCAAAATTCTCCAAGCCAGGCTTCAACAGTACATGAACCGTGAACTCTCAGATGTTCAAGCTGGATTTAGAAAAGGCAGAGGAACCAGAGATCAAATTGCCAACATCTGTTGGATCATCAAAAAAGCAAGAGAGTTCCAGAAAAACATCTACTTCTGCTTTACTGACTATGCCACACCCTTTGAGTGTGTGGATCACAACAAACTGTGGAAAATTCTTCAAGAGATGCAAAAACCAGACCAGCTGACCTGCCTCCTGAGAAATCTGTATGCAGGTCAAGAAGCAACAGTAAGAACTGGACATGGAACAACAGACTGGTTCCAAATAGGGAAAGGAGTACATCAAGGATGTATATTGTCACCCTGCTTATTTAACTTACATGCAGAGTACATCATGAGAAATGCTGGGCTGGATGAAGCAGAAGCTGGAATCAAGATTTCTGGGAGAAATATCAATAACCTCAGATATGCAGATGACACCACCCTTATTGCAGAAAGTGAAGAAGAACTAAAGAGCCTCTTGATGAAAGTGAAAGAGAGTGAAAAAGTTGGCTTAAAACTCAACATTCAGAAAACGAAGATCATGGCATCTAGTCCCATCACTTCATGGCAAATAGATGGGGAAATAGTGGAAACAGTGGCTGACTTTACTATTTGGGGCTCCAAAGTCACTGCAGATGGTGACTGCAGCCATGAAATTAAAAGATGCATACTCCTTGGAAGGAAAGTTATGACCAACCCAGACAGTATATTAAAAAGCAGAGACATTACTTTGCCAACAAAGGTCCATCTCGTCAAGGCTATGGTTTTTCCAGTAGTCATTTATGGATGTGAGAGTTGGACTATAAAGAAAGCTAAGCACCAAAGAACTAATGCTTTTGAACTGTGGTGTTGGAGAAGATTCTTGAGAGTCCCTTGGAGAGCAAGGAGATCCAACCAATCCATCCTAAAGGAAATCAGTCCTGAATATTCATTGGAAGGACTGATGTTGAAGTTGAAACTCCAATACTTTGGCTACCAGATGGGAAGAGTCAACTCATTAGAAAAGACCCTGATCCTGGGAAAGATTGAAGGCAGGAGGAGAAGGGGATGGCAGAGGATGAGATGGTTGGATGGCATCACCGACTCAATGGATATGAGTTTGAATAAACTCTGGGAGTTGGTGAGGGACAGGGAGGTCTGGCTTGCTGCAGTCCATGGGGTTTCAAAGAGTCAGACACAACTGAGTGACTGAACTGAACTGAACTAAAGGATAGATGGATGCTTTACCTTTCTCTATATCAGTTCAAAATGTATGTCTCTATTTCCTTCCACATCAGTATTTTTTCATTTAAAGGTATATTACTTTTCTGATATCAATTTTCTTTCTTTCCTAAGTTTGGGTTTAATTTAATAGAATAAAAATTGAAATGTGTTTATCAGTAAAACCTATCAGAGTAGCTAGGAATTGAAAACAATCTAAACATATGTAACTAAAAGATTAAGTTAATCATGAGACATCCATACAATGAAAAATGAAACAGACATTTAAAATAATGTTGCTGAAGAACAATGAGTATTTTCAATCTACTTAATGAAAAATGTAAATTGCAAAGTTTTGTGTTCTCTGTGATCTAGTTTTCCGAAGAAAAAGAAAAGTATTTACATGCATTAAAAAAAGTTGGGGAGGGGCTGGGAGGATACTGAGGGTATGCACCATGATAGACTCCAAGTTATATGGGTTGTGAAGTTATAGTTGATTGATTTTCTTCTTTCTCCCATATTTGTATTCTTAAAATTTCTATATGAAGTATGTATTATTTGTATAAAAATGAGGAAATCTTTTCCCAAAGTCATTTTCTCTTACTGCTGGTTCTGTCGGGTCACAAGGCTCCAATGGCTGGGCAGCTGGGGTCACAGCATAGACCCACTGCCGAGAGAATTTTTTATTCCAGGCCCCATTTAAAGTAGGGGGAAAAAAAAACAGCAAAAGTCTGTCCCTCAGTCATAGCCAACTCTTTGCGACCCCATGGACTATAGCCTACCAGGCTTCTCTGTCCATGGGGATTCTCCAGGAAAAAAATACTGGAGTGGGTTGCCATTTCCTTCTCCAGGGAACCTTCCCGACCGAGTGATCAAACCCGTGTCTCCTTTGCTGCATTGGCAGGGGGATTCTTTACTGCTGAGCCACCAGGAAGAAAGTGAAAGTCACTCAGTCATGTCTGACTCTTTGCAACCCCATGGACTAGACAGTCCTTGGGAATCTCCAGGCCAGAATACTGGAGTGGGTAGCCTTTCCCTTTGCCAGGGGATCTCCCCAACCCAGGGATCGAACCCAGGTCTTCCACATTGCAGGCAGATTGTTTACCAGCTGAGCCAAAAGGGAAGCCCAAGAATACTAGAGTGGGTAGCCTATCCCTTCCCCAGCAGATCTTCCCGACCCAGGAATCAAACCAGGGTCTCCTGCATTGCAGGCAGATTCTTTACCAACTGAGCTATGAGGGAACCCCTAGAGTCACCAGAGAAGCCCTATTCAAAACTGGTGCCCAAATGGGATGTGCCTCCAAAACACACAGAGCCTCACCAAGCTTTATACTTCATTCTTAGTGGTGAGAGAGGCAGGGTGCAGCAACAAATCCCTCACTGTAAAAGAAGTATCCCCAAATACCTGGATCACTGGACTCTAGAAAGGTACTAAGATAGCAAAGTCCTAATCTTTCTTGGGGCTTACTTTTCATGCTTGGGCATGCATGTGTCTTGCCAAGGCATTCAAGGAATTTTTCTACTTCCTGAACATCAAGTCCCATTAGCATAATTCCATCTACCATGGAATATCAAAATAACCATTCTTTCTCCAAACTATACTGTGATAGCAGAAGAACTGATAAATATGGAATGTGATATATATTCCAAACAACTTGGATAATATACCATGCTGCCAAACCAGGGCCAAGTCTAGTCAACATGTGAAATCTGGAATCCTGTTGGAATTTTGTTGTTGTCGTTTAGTCTTCCAGTTGTGTCCAACTCTTTGCGACCCCATGGACTGCAGCACACCAAGCTTCCCTGTCCTTCACCATCGCCCGGAGCTTGCTCAAACTCATGTCCATTGAATCCATCCAACCATCTCCTCCTCTGTCATCCCCTTCTCCTCCTGCCTTCAATCTTCCCCAGCATCAGGGTCTTTTCCAATGAGTTGACTCTTCCCATCAGGTGGCCAAAGTATTAGAGCTTCAGCTTCAGTACTTCCAATGAATATTCAGGACTGATTTCCTTTAGGATGGACTAGTTTGATCTCCTTGCAGTCCAAGGGACTCTCAAGAGTCTTCTCCAGCACCACAGTTCCAAAGCATCATTTCTTCGGCACTCAGCCGTATTTATAGTCCAACTCTCACATCCATACATGACTACTGGAAAAACCATAGCTTTGACTAGATGGACCTTTGTTGGCAAAATAATGTCTCTGGTTTTAAATATGCTATCTAGGTTTGTCATAGCTTTTTTTCCAAAGAGCAAGTGTCTTTTAATTTCATGGCTGAAGTCACCATCTGTGGTGATTTTGGAGCCCAATAAAATAAAGTTTGTCACTGTTTTCATTGTCTCCCCATCTATTTTCCATGAAGTGATGGGACCGGATGCCATGCTGTTTGTTTTTTTGAAAGTTGAGTTTTAAGCCAGCTTTTTCACTCTCTTCTTTCACTTTCATCAAGAGGCTCTTTAGTTCTTCACTTTCTGCCATAAGGGTGGTGTCATCAGCATATGCCCCAGTGTTAATAAATTCAGGCCAAAAGAGATTTAATTGTTGTCCTGTTTGGTGTAATACCTTCAGAATTCACTCTCACCAGGCTCTCGGGCAGCTCCCCAGACTCTTGTCAAGTCCAATCAGTGACATTTTACATCTGTGTATAAACTCTCTTCAAAGACTGGCCTTCATGCCTCTCCATCAGAACTAAAAAAAAAAAAAAAAGAACTCTTTTAGATTTTAGCTCTTGTTTCAGGTCTAGAGGCAGAGTAGTGACCTCCTTTGGGAGACAGCACCAGGTATTTCCATATCAAAGACTTTAAGCAGCAGAAGGTTTGTTCCCTTGGGGGAGAGAGGTAGGGTTTCCTCTGCCAGAAAGGGAGTCAGGGGAATTTATAGGTTCAAAGTCCTCAACCATGCTGATCACTGTAGGATCCTAATGTCTTCGAGCCATGGCTCCTGTCTCACTCCAGTCCCACCAATGCCTTTCAATTCAGTTGTTCAGTCGTGTCGTGCCAGGCTTTCCTGTCCATCACCAACTCCCAGAACTTACTCAAACTCATGTGCATTGAGTAGGTGATGCTACCCAACCATCTCATCTTCTGTTGTCCCCTTCTCCTCCCACCTTCAATCTTTCCCAGCATCAGGGTCTTTTCAAATGAGTCAGTTCTTCGTATCAGGTAGCCCAAGTATTGGAGTTTCAGCTTTAACATCAGTCCTTCCAATGAATATTCAGGACTGGTCTCCTTTAGGATGGATTGGTTGGATCTCCTTGCAGTCCAAGGGACTCTCAAGAGTCTTCTCCAACACCACAGTTCAAAAGCATCAATTCTTTGGTGCTCAGCTTTCTTTATAGTCCAATTCTCACATCCATACATGACTACTGGAAAAATCATAGCTTTAACTAGATGGACTTTTGTTGGCAATGTCTTGTCTCTGGGTTTTTTTTTTTATTTTATTATTATTTTTTTTAATTTTATTTTATTTTTAAACTTTACATAATTGTATTAGTTTTGCCAAATATCAAAATGAATATGCCACAGGTATACATGTGTTCCCATCCTGAACCCTCCTCCCTCCTCCCTCCCCATACCATCCCTCTGGGTCGTCCCAGTGCACTAGCCCCAAGCATCCAGTATCGTGTATCGAACCTGGACTGGCA
>NW_011494903.1:9423183-9429149 GCF_000754665.1 Bison bison bison
ATTTTACATGTTTCAATGTCATTCTCCCAAATCTTCCCACCCTTTCCCTCTCCCACAGAGTCCATAAGACTGTTCTATACATCAGTGTCTCTTTTGCTGTCTCGTACACTGGGTTATTGTTACCATCTTTCTAAATTCCATATATATGCGTTAGTATACTGTATTTATGTTTTTCCTTCTGGCTTACTTCACTCTGTATAATAGGCTCCAGTTTCATCCACCTCATTAGAACTGATTCAAATGTATTCTTTTTAATGGCTGAGTAATACTCCATTGTGTATATGTACCACAGCTTTCTTATCCATTCATCTGCTGATGGACATCTAGGTTGCTTCCATGTCCTGGCTATTATAAACAGTGCTGCGATGAACATTGGGGTACACGTGTCTCTTTCCCTTCTGGTTTCCTCAGTGTGTATGCCCAGCAGTGGGATTGCTGGATCATAAGGCAGTTCTATTTCCAGTTTTTTAAGGAATCTCCACACTGTTCTCCATAGTGGCTGTACTAGTTTGCATTCCCACCAACAGTGTAAGAGAGTTCCCTTTTCTCCACACCCTCTCCAGCATTTATTATTTGTAGACTTTTGGATCGCAGCCATTCTGACTGGTTGTCTCTGGTTTTTAATATGCTATCTAGGATGGTCATAACTTTTCTTTCAAGGAGCAAGCGTCTTTTAATTTCACGGCTGCAGTCACCATCTGCACTATTTTGGAGACCCCAAAAATAAAATGTTTCCACTGTTTCCCCATCTATTTCCCATGACGTGATGGGACCAGATGCCATGATCCTGGTTTTCCAAATGTTGAGCTTTAAGCCAACTTTTTCACTCTCCTCTTTCACTTTCATCAAGAGGCTCTTTAGTTCTTCCTCACTTTCTGCAATAAGGGTGGTGTCATCGGCATATCTGAAGTTATTGATATTTCTCCCAGCAATCTTGATTCCAGCTTGTGCTTCTTCCAGCCCAGCATTTCTCATGATGTACTCTGCATATAAGTTAAATAAACAGGGTGACAATATACAGCTTTGACGTACTCCTTTTCCTATTTGGAACCAGTCTGTTGTTCCATGTCTAGTTCTTACTGTTGCTTCTTGACCTGCATACAGATTTCTAAGGTGGTCTGGTATTCCCATCTCTTGAAGAATTTTCCACAGTTTGTTGTGATCCACACAGTCAAAGGCTTTGGCATAGTCAATGAAGCAGAAGTAGATGTTTTTCTGGAACCTCTTGCTTTTTTGATGATCCAGTGGATGTTGGCAATTTGAACTCTGGTTCCTCTGCCTTTTCTAAATCCAGCTTGAACATCTGGAAGTTCACGGTTCATGTACTGTTGAAGCCTGGCTTGGAGAATTTTGAGCATTACTTTGCTAGCATGTGAGATGAGTGCAATTGTGTGGTAGTTTGAGAGTTCTTTAGCATTGTCTTTCTTGGGGAATGGAATGAAAACTGACCTTTTCTAGTCCTGTGGCCACTGCTGAGTTTTCCAAATTTGCTGGCATATTGAGTGCAGCACTTTCACAGCATCATCTTTTAGGATCTGAAATAGCTCAACTGGAATTCCATCAGCTCCACTAGCTTTGTTCATAGTGATGCTTCTTAAGGCCCACTTGACTTCACATTCCAGGATGTCTGGTTCAAGGTGAGTGATGACACCATCGTGGTTATCTGGATAAGGCCTATACCCTAGGCTAAGAGGCCTAGCAAGTGTGAGT
Organism: Bison bison bison; assembly: GCF_000754665.1. Lineage (NCBI taxonomy): Eukaryota > Metazoa > Chordata > Mammalia > Artiodactyla > Bovidae > Bison > Bison bison. The sequence continues at coordinate 9,424,894 of NW_011494903.1, forward strand.
ATTGCACTGACTCTTTAACACTTCATCCTTCACCCCGCAGTTGGACCAACACTGAGGTTACATTGCCATCTGGTTCCTGATGAGTACCCTTTCTTTTTAAATTAATTTTCTTTGGAGTATAGTTGCTTTACAATGTGGTGTTAGTTTCTCCTGTGCAGCAAAATGAACCAGCCATACATACACAATTTCCCCCTCCCTTTTGGACTTCCTTCTCATTCAGGACACCACAGTGCATTAAGCAGAGGTCCCTGTGCTATACATCAGGGGTCCCCAGCCTCCAGGATCTAATGCCTAATGATCTGAGTTGGAGCTGATGTAATAGAAACAAAGTGCATAATAAGTGTAATGCAATTCAATCATCCCAAAACCACCCCCTCCTGCTCCAGTCTGTGGAAAAATTGTCTTCCATGAAACTGATCCCTACTGCCAAAAAGGTTGGAGACTGCTGCTATACAATATGTTCTCTATTAGTTATCTATTTTATGCATAGTATCAAGACATAAACATGGAGATCAAATATATGGATACCAAGGGGGAAAAGGGTGGGGAGGAATCCGGAGATTGGGATTGATGGGTAAACCCTGTGAGTATTCTTAAATCTATGTTCAGAGGTTTCCATTTCTCTCGTATCATCTACGGTTGTCAGAAAAAGCCGGTGACTCCACAGTCTTTACAAACATTACTGTCGCCATAACAAGTAAGTCCTATGGCCATTTGATCTCCCCATGCCTTCTCTCCTCCACCTGCACTTTACTTGTGGATACCACTCAGTGATGATTCAAGTGGTCATGATCCACTCCAGGCTACGAGCTACCCATGGCCCATATCCCCTTGCCTTGTTAAGGAAGCAGTCTCTGTGCTTCTTGAACACATACACAACCCAGTCCCAAAATCTGTTTCAAGGATCTGTTTTCTATGCATAAAGTGAGCAACTATGAATTATCACCAGGTGCTGTCTCTTAGTTCAATAATCCCACATAGAACACCAGAAATAAAACACAGATGGCAAGAGTCCCCCCATTTTAGAGAGGCCAGATCATATTACATCACTTTTCAGTCTGAAATGTCTAATCTGTCATTCCCTGGCTAACATATCTTCTCTCTCCATCCTCACTTGGCTATCACTTAAACATTTCCTTGAGGGTACTTAATTCCTTGCTTTCTCCCTAAATTGAATACCAGTGTGCCACCCAAACAAAGTCAGTGCTTTTTCCAAGAAGAATAAGAGTGGATTTAATTTCTTTGATTATTTTAGCAGCCCCAGCATGTAGCTCAATGATGACTTCATAAAACATATTAAAATTATCATAATCATCGGAATTCCCTGGCTATCTAGCAGTTAAGACTCCGAACTTCTACTGCAGAGGGTGCAGGTGCTTCAAATTCCAGGGAGAGTCTGACTGACGTCATTTGGATCCTCTGTCCTGCCCCAGGCCAGGGGGTGGGGGGTGGAGGAAGGATGGGGCACCGTGATTGGCAGCTCCACCAAGACTGCATTCCAGAAAGGAAAACAGAGGGACAATAACCAAAAGAGGCTTCTCAGGTGCTAGTCTGGCAAATGCAAAGTATCTGCTGCGATGACTTTAACATGTCTGTTATCAGACAGAACGATTTATACACTTGAAAATATTCAAAGAATTGCACAATACAGGCATTTCCTAAAGAAAGGGTCCAAAGTATTAAGAGCACTGCTTCTTCAAAGGACCACTTTTAATAAACAAAATAAATGAAAGGTTATAAACGAAATACTCTAATGGATCATCTAGTGTTGTCTTAAATTACTTTTACTGCAATGTTACTTTGATGTGTGCCAACATAAAACTAGGGGTTAAAAATCCTTGGATTTATGGCACTTATAAAATTATAAAGCCACATCAAAGTTTAACATTCAATTCAAAGAAAATGACAAACCAATACAATTCAAATTACTCACATAAGATTTGACAGGTGCTGTTTTTCTGAAGCTAAGCTGTGACTCGTAACGTGAACGTAGCACTGACCGCTATACTATGGATATTCTGGAGTTCAGCACGGCTGTACCACTGCATGCCTTGTGATGACGCAATTCCCTCTTATTTATCCCTTCAGTCTCCTGGGAAAGCTTGGGACAGCAGGACCAGGTCATTGCTTGGCCTTCGTTTGGTGTGATAATAGCTGTGCTCTTTTCTTATTAGCCCATGATAATTACAGTGGTGTTGCTGGATGTTAATGAATGAAGAACACAAACGAAAACAGAAGCATAGAAATTCTTGGCAGTACTCAGTTATGATCTGGTCACTCAGATGATCCATAATATGCTGATATTAAATTTTTGAGATACCTTACAAATATAAATGCAACTTTTAAACTATCTAATGGAGGGACTTCCCTGGTGGTCTGGGGCTAAGACTTGATGCTCCCGATGCTGGGTACCAGGGTTTGATCCCAGCTCAGGGAGCTAGATCCCATAAGCTGCAATAAGCATTTGCACGCTCAGCTAAGATCCTGCATGCCATAATGAAGATTTTAGATCCAAAGTCCCACAACTAAGACCCAGCATAACCAAAAAATATATACATATATATTAAAAAAAAAAAAAAAAACTAATGGAGAATCTGAGACTATGTCCTTGGAACCCCAGAAATCATGACCCTCCCCCGAGTATGAGAAACAGTGGTTTAGGTCAATGGCATCATCCTTGGTATAAATGTGTACCCTCCTAAGGTAAACCCTTTGAAGGGTATAACAATGATTTGCTGCTATAAATTGCTAGATATGTGTTTGGTGTAAAATTTCCACATGCATTCTGATAGTTCTTAAGCCCTTGATATCCTGCAAATGTATTTTAAAAAGAAAAATACCTTACAGCCTTCTGATAACCTCTATTAAGTAGGGGAAAGCTCTAATTTCCAAGCTTTTATGTACATAAATATATTCATATATATTTGTTAAATTGTATGAAAAAGCATGCAAATTGAGTTCACAAGCAGAGGTTAGTATTCAGATCACCCTTCTAGTTATTAATTGCTAATAATTAGCTATTCTCCTGAGTAAATACACATATGGGAAATTTTACTATCTAGTGACTATGAAACACAGTGTTTAATGTTGAAATATTTCTCATCCAGTGAGACTAAATGACATTCTGTTCTATTTTAAAAGATCAACCCAACATAACCAAATTTTACATGCACTGACATTCTAAAAGTTACTTCAAATTATATGGCTGAGTTACGCTAAGAACTACAGCATCTTTTCAAAAAGGACAGAGTACAGATAGTTATGAAGAAATGCTTTTATATGTGAGATAAGAGTACCCCAAGAATATTGACATTTTGCATTATATTTCTAAAATAAACCCAAAAAACTATATATTAGCATGTTGTGGATTATTTGGTTGACCACCTATGTTATAACAATGAGAAAGCTTTTGATTTTCACCAGTAAAATCAGACTATTTAATTTATGATTTGGAGAAGACAATGGCAACCCACTCCAGTACTCTTACCTGGGAAATCCCATGGACGGAGGAGCCTGGTGGGCTACAGTCCATGGGGTCGTGAAGAGTCCACACGACTGAGCAACTTCACTTTCACTTTTCACTTTGATTCACTGGAGAAGGAAATGGCAACCCACTCCAGTGTTCTTGCCTGGAGAATCCCAGGGATGGGGGAGCCCAATCGGCTTGCCATCTATGGGGTCGCACAGAGTCAGACACAACTGAAGGAACTTAGCAGCAGCAGCGGCAATTTATGATTATGCCTTATTTACAAGTAGATTGGAAACATGAACAGATACTACTGAGAATATTTCAGTGAAGAGTAACTCTCAGATCATCCATATAGGAAAAGGCAATCTTGTGTGCACTGGTTCTAAAGGACAGCATGATTCTGATGACAGATTAACAGAATTCAGTTCAGTTCAGTCGCTCAGTCATGTCCGACTCTTTGCAACCCCATGAATCACAGCACGCCAGGCCTCCCTGTCCATCACCAACTCCCGGAGCTCACCCAGACTCACGTCCATCGAGTCAGTGATGCCATCCAGCCATCTCATCCTCTGTCATCCCCTTCTCCTCCTGCCCCCAATCCCTCCCAGCATCAGAGTCTTTTCCAATGAGTCAACTCTTCGCATGAGGTGGCCTAAATACTGGAGTTTCAGCTTTAGCATCATTCCTTCCAAAGAAATCCCAGGGCTCATCTCCTTCAGAATGGACTGGTTGGATCTCCTTGCAGTCCAAGGGACTCTCAAGAGTCTTCTCCAACACCACAGTTCAA
>NW_011494903.1:9429249-9464491 GCF_000754665.1 Bison bison bison
CTTTTCAATATGCTATCTAGGTTGGTCATAACTTTCCTTCCAAGGAGTAAGCGTCTTTTAATTTCATGGCTGCAGTCACCATCTGCAGTGATTTTGGAGCCCAGAAAAATAAAGTCTGACACTGTTTCCCCATCTATTTCCCATGAAGTGATGGGACCAGATGCCATATCTTAGTTTTCTGAATGTTGAGCTTTAAGCCAACTTTTCCACACTCCTCTTTCACTTTCATCAAGAGGCTTTTTAGTTCTTCACTTTCTGCCATAAGGGTGGTGTCATCGGCATATCTGAGGTTATTGATATTTCTCCCTGCAATCTTGATTCCAGCTTGTGCTTCTTCCAGTCCAGCGTTTCTCATGATGTACTCTGCATATAAGTTAAATAAGCAGGGTGACAATATACAGCCTTGACGTACTCCTTTTCCTATTTGGAACCAGCCTGTTGTTCCATGTCCAGTTCTAACTGTTGCTTCCTGACCTGCATACAAATTTCTCAAGAGGCAGATCAGGTGGTCTGGTATTCCCATCTCTTGAAGAATTTTCCACAGTTTATTGTGATCCACACAGTCAAAGGCTTTGGCATAGTCAATAAAGCAGAAATAGATGTTTTTCTGGAACTCTCTTGGTTTTTCGATGATCCAGCGGATGTTGGCAATTTGATCTCTGTTTCTTCTGCCTTTTCTAAAACCAGCTTGAACATCAGGAAGTTCACGGTTCACATATTGCTGAAGCCTGGCTTGGAGAATTTTAAGCATTACTTTACTAGCGTGTGAAATGAGTGCAATTGTGCGGTAGTTTGAGCATTCTTTGGCATTGCCTTTCTTTGGGATTGGAATGAAAACTGACCTTTTCCAGTCCTGTGGCCACTGCTGAGTTTTCCAAATTTGCTGGCATATTGAGTGCAGCACTTTCACAGCATCATCTTTCAGGATTTGAAATAGCTCAATTGGAATTCCATCACCTCCACTAGCTTTGTTCGTAGTGATGCTTAACAGAATTAGCAGTAGTCAAAATGCTAAGTTTGTGAAAAACGTCTACACAGAAACCTCCTCTTAATATTTAGCTTCATTTCACAAAATACAGTTATCATTAATTTCCACAATCAGGTATTTAAAGGATTTACCTTTAATAGGAGTACGTTCAGGGTAATTTTACCCTGACATTGACATTTTATATCTCTGTATGAAAACTCCCTTGATGAATTTGGTCATACTGAAAAAATGTAGGATTGGGCAAGTTTATTTGTACAATTCAAAATGAGTTAAGAAGTAGGTAATAACAAAAAAAATTTTCTAGAGGTTTATATATTATCTCTCACTTTTACAGTAGCTTATGAGTAAAAATTACAGTAACTTATAAAAGAAAATTAGATAATTTTTGAAATATCAGAAAATCTCTGGATGATCCCCGGATTAGTTGTGAGCAACAAATGGAGGAAACATCTTGCTGAAAGTGTCAAGCATTTCCTATCTAGATACAATGTCTTCATCTCCTATCTGGATACGAATCCGCTTATAAGCATCATGTGATGAAGTACAATGGGTGGGCTTTAAGTACAATGGGTGGGCTTTGAAACCAGCTCGGTCTGGGACTGAACACAGGCACTGACATTTATGAACTGTGTGGTGTAAGGCATGTTCTTAACCACTCAACTTGTTTCTTTATCCAGGTAAAAAGGGTGATAAGATTTACCTGTAGGAGTTAGATGACTTGGTTTCCTTTTTGGCTGTCTTATTGGTCTGCAATCTGACACATTATGTGAACTCATCAACCCTACTTATCTTCAAGTGAAAATGAAGGCTTTAGTGGTACTCAACAGAACATTATTTCCTTCCATCCCAGGGTCATCTAGAAAAGTATGGGGTGATTTTTTTGTTGTTTAGTCGCTCAGTCATGTCTGACTCTTTTGTGACCTCATGGACTGTAGCCCGCCAAGGCTACAAGGCTCTGTCCATGGGATTTTCCAGGCAACATTACTGAAGTGGGTTGCCATGCCCTCCTCCAGGGGATCTTCCCAACCCGGGGATCTTCCCAACCCAGGGACCAAATCTGTGTCTCTTATATAAGTCTCCTGCATTGGCAGTCGGATTCACCTCTAGCACTACCTGGAATGTGCCAAACCTATGTGATGTATCCTGTTTTTCTTAATATATAGATGATGAAATCTACCCATAGCTCCAAGGATATTTTCCTTCCAATCTAGGTGTTGTGAATTATGTTTGTGTCTGTCTGCTTGTTTATGTGTTTCCAAAATCACAGAAAAGGAATACAACATAAAGATGAGAATCAGACACCACCTGTTCTGAATCCCTCCCCATCTGCCTTCAGGGCACAGAGCCCCGCACACCCCACCACCACACAAGGTTTTTGAAGCTTCTGCTTTTTAGCATCCAGGCCAGACTTACCCAAGGCCTGGGGAAAGAAGGACATTCTTCCCGCTCCTCTTAAGGCTCCCACCTCCTTCCCCAGGACTAACCTCTACTCAGGACAACTGGTGGTCAGACTGCCCATTCCTTTCAGGGGAGACTCCATCCTCTCCCCCTGGGACTGGATGTTGTTCCTTAGCCCCCAAAGACATCAGAACACATTCTAGATCAGTACATTTGCCAAGAGGGTTATTCTCTCTTCAACAACACCATGTGGAGTCCCTTTGCTCCCAGCAAAGTTCCTTGACCCTGACACAGTCTCTCATGTCTCTTGCCGCACAAGGGAAGGGAATGTGTGGCCCGTGTGTGCAGCCAGGCTCTTCAGGGTCTCCACTCAGATATGGTAGCAAGAACACACATCGCTCCAATATCTGGAATATCATGTCCTGGGTCCAGATCTAGAAAGCCCTCCCCTTCCTGGAGGGAAGAAAGTGGGGAGGCAGCCTGGCCCAGTAACAGCCCTTGTGTGTGTGATTCCAAGATGATTTACCCCACAGCCCTCCATCCCAGAGGAGGGTCACTGCTCCACTTTTCATCACTAACAGCTATTCTGACTGGTTCTCCCCAGAGCACAGGGACAACTTAATACATTATCAGAAGACTGAAAATGACAGTTTTTCTAGTTTCAGCTCAAGTGTTGGAACATGTAGGCTAGTATATCAAGCAGGATCAGTTGTTCTAATCTAACAAATACACGCTGACTGCCCATCATGTACCAGGTATAATGCCAAGGCTTAAAAGACAGAAATAGTTACCTAAGGAAAGCTCCAGACTCAGGAATAAACACGTATGGAAATTCAGTCAGGAGTTCCTGGTACACAAATTCTGGCAATAAACCTTGATTGCTATCCAGCTCTTTGGTGAGCCTGAGAATTTTGATTTCAGTAAACCCAAGTCAATCCACGGGCATATTTAGATAAGGAAGAGCAGGGGTGGAAATGGGACTGTTGAGAATAATAAACAAAGGTAAATCACAGGGCATTTCTGCAGGGAGGACGGCAGGAAGATACAGGAAGCTGAGAGAAGCCTATTTCCTTGGGTTTGTGCTCTGGCATCATACAGAAGGAAGGGACTAAGACATACATAAGAGGGCTTGACAGCCAGGGCTGAGCAGAGGCAGGAGTTGCCAGGAAGGCCAACAATGTAGCACGTCTTCAAATCAGTGCTACTTTTTAAAATGGCTCAGTGATTATTGGGTGAGGTGAGGGTTAGGGGCTTTTCATTATTCAAAAGTACATATAACTCCTCTTCTTCCTACCCCCCTCCTCCTCTGCTTCCCTTCTCTTTCCTCCCAAGACTTTCAGGTGAGGCAGAACAAGGTGGCTTGTGCACCAGAAGAGGAAAGAGCCTCAATGGTCCAGAGCAGGTGTCAGAGTTCAGCAAGGAGAACGCAGCACACACACAGTCCGAGAGGATACAGAGCTCTTGCACAGGGAGCAGAGGGAGGAGGTGCCAGGTGGGGCACTGAGGCAAGGCTGAGAAGGATGTCTGTGTGGAAAGGCAGCCCAGCAAAGGATGTCCGCATGCAGTAAGGAGAGCCTCTGGCAGAGAAGGGATGGTAGCGTGTACAAATACAGTAAGGTTGATCAAAGGAGCAAATAAAGTAAAGATAATGGAGCCTGGTTGTTTGTGCACAAGAAAGATGCAAATATGGAAAGGAATAAATGAGCTCAGTGGGTGGATTGGAATTGGTGATATGGATGTGAAGTCACAGTTTTCAATAAATAGGTAGATATATCAGTAGATGGGGCTTCCATGGTAGTTCAGCTGGTAAAGAAGACCCGGTTTGATTCCTGGGCCAGAAATATCCACTGTCGAAGGGATAGGCTACCCACTCCAGTATTCTTGGGTTTCCCCAGTAGCTCAGATGGTTAAGAATCTGCCTGTATTGTGGGAGACCTGGATTCGATCCCTGGGTTGGGAAGATCCCCTGGAGGAGGGCATGGTAACCCACTCCTGTGTTCTTGCCTGGAGAATCTCCATGGACAGAGGAGCCTGGTGGGCTACAAACCATTAGGTCCCAAAGAGTAGAACATGACTGAGTGACTAAGCACAGCACTGCATAGCAATAAATACAGATAGAGGTGTGTGTGTGTGTGTGTATATATATATATATATGAATAGTATATAAGAAGTGTGTGTGTGTGTAGAGACAGACAGACAGACAGACAGAAAAGCTATCCATTAAAAGGGCCTGGAGCAAAAACACCCCAAGAGAAATGAGCACACCTAGGGTTCTTGGATTCCAAACACCAGCCTCCACTGAAAGAAACCAAGGCTCTTTGAGGAAACAGCAGCTCCAGGCTGGAGCGGGGAAAGTGGACGATAAGCCTGGATCATCTTATGCTAGAAAAAGCAAGAAGTGTTCAAAGAATGAGGGGATGCCCAAAGGACACAAAATCCAGCTTGAATGGGGGCAAAACAAGGCTAATATATCAAGATAAATTACGGTAGTAATAGTTTATTACCCAAACATACATGCCCCTGTTCACACTGATAAAACAATCACTGAATTACAAATTAATAGGTACAGGTATTTACATAGTGTCAGACTCTCTCCCCACAAAATACTTATTAATTACAAAGGGGAAAAGAGAAGTCTCAGTCGTAAAGATTAACCCTGTGCTGCACTTGCAAATTTTCTGAGTGATTGTCCAAAATCATGTGGACGTGTGTATATGTGTGCAGGCTTCCCAGGCGGCGCTGGTGGTAAAGAACCAGCTTGCCAATTCAGGAGACACAAGAGATGCTGGTTTGACCCCTGGGTCAAGAAGATTCCCTGGAGGAGGGGATGGTAACCCATTCTAATATTCTTGCCTGGAGATCCCCATGGACAGAGGAGCCTGGTGGGCTACCGTCCATAGGTTTTTCACACAGAGTTGGACACAACTGAAGCGACTTAGCATGCATACATATATATATGTGTGTATGTTATATTTATACATTATGTATGTGTGTATTATATTTCTAAAGTACATGTAGAAACACGAAATCAACTCTAATCGAAACAGAGACAATGATCCGAACAAATTCAACAAAGACTTGTCCAGGTTTTATTTCCTTTTGGAATTTTCTAATCCTAGATGATTATTGGGAGGTGTATTAAATAATAAAAGAAATTCATCATGCATTCCATCCATAGGAAGTTCTAGGTGCCATGCTTTACTGAGTTTCAGAATTCCTGTTGCCTGGGACTGCTGATGTTCCACTGACTGGATAAGCTTGCACGGGGCATTGCAAAATTATTTAGGAGACATAACTTGGTGCTACTGTACTTCTACTCAAGGGTGCCATCTGTGTGCAGAACCAATTTACCATTGCATCACTGTGTTGTCATGCTGCTTGAACCCTGTATGGATCACTGGCCCAAGTACATGCCTGCCCCACCACCCCTCCCCAGTCTCTGCTGGGGACATCATGGTTGGAACCTTTCTGGGTGAGTGGGAGAAATGACTCAACAGTCCTGACTCTAAGACTATTTGAATAGACATGCAGAAACAGATGCCAAAAAAATGCCTCTTATTGTACATGCTATCTCAGCAGACCCAAGCCAATTGCATACTTACTGTTGCAAGTGCAAAGAGGCACTTACAAAATTCTATCAAGCAAGGGGTTGCACGTTTAAATTGTTTGTAGCATATTTACTCTTTTAAGATGTATATAAAACACTAGAGATAATCCCTCTTAGAGCTGCTATGTATGGTTGGGAAGGCTGTGTACTGCAAAAGGGCATGTGGCCAATTGCATTCATGTCCACCCAGAGAAAAAGATGCATCTCAAATTTTGCACAGAGGAGCATTATCTTTACTTCTCTAGAGAGCAACTACAAAATGTATAAGAACGGTTGTATGTTCACTTCTGACTGCACTTTTGGAACTCTCAAAATCTTGTTTTTCAACTCTAAATTCTCCTTCCCCACAAACTATCAAGAATCTCATCCTTGTAATTTGGGAGAATTGGAGAAATAGTACAGGATACTTGCAGAGTAAAGACTGTACATAGTACCAGGTGACTAGAGAATAGGCAGGAAGACTGGATTAAATTTCTAAGTGACAGTTGCTTTCATATTTACTAGTAGCATTTTGTATAAGATAGAAATGTAGAACTGGTAAGGTTGGATTCTCATCTTAGTATCTGGATAAAGTCATATTCAAAATTGAATATTATCAGGGTGAAGAAATTCTGAATTCAATATAAAAATTTTATCTAGCATATGTCTACATCCAATTCCATGGAGAAAATTAATATCTGTTACATAAGTCCCTGGAGGAAAAATTCTGGAACATTGATCCTGCTAAAGCAAGTCCTTGCAGTAATTACCATACTAGCAAGGGCTTCAGTAAGAATTATTCTAGATAGAGAAACTCCCTTTACCCCCCTTTCCATGTAGAATTTTGTACAAAAGGAAAACAAGAGAATACATTCTCATTAACCACGCTGTTTAGAAAGACAAATAGGAAAATTACTAATTATATAATAATTGAAGAGTTGACATTTGATTACTCAGATCAATGTTTAAACAGGGTAAAGTGTTGAAAAACTGAATCATTCATTGGCTCAGTATGTAGTCTGACTCCATGATGAAACTAGTTCAAATTTCTTTTTAACATTTTATTATAGAAAAAAAAAAAAAAAAACTGATTCCTTAGAAAAGACCCTGATGCTGGGAAAGAAAGGAGAAGGGGAAGACAGAGGATGTGATGTTTGGATGGTATCACCAACTCGATGGACATGAATTTGAGCAAGGTCCCAGAGTTGGTGATGGACAGGGAAGCCTGGTGTGCTGCAGGCCGTGGGGTCGAAAAGAGTCAGACACAACTGAGCAGCTGAATTGAACTGATAGAAAAAAAAAGTTGCTTTCAAAAATAACCCAAATAACTATGTCTTATGCTTAAATTTTTAATTATTGCTCTATTATTAAATATTTTAAAATATACAGAAGAGTATGCTGCTGCTGCTGCTGCTCAGTCACTTCAGTCGTGTCTGACTCTGTGCAACCCCATAGACGGCAGCCCATCAGGCTCCCCCAGTCCCTGGGATTCTCCAGGCAAGAACACTGAAGTGGGTTGCCATTTCCTTCTCCAATGCATGAAAGTGAAAAGTGAAAGTGAAGTTGCTCAGTCGTGTCCAACTCTTAGCAACCCCGTGGACTGCAGCCCACCTGGCTCCTCCATCCACAGGATTTTCCAGGCAAGAGTACTGGAGTGGGGTGCCATTGCCTTCTCCAACAGAGGAGTATAGAGAATAATAAACCCATGGTCCCAACCACTTAGCTATAATAAATATTTCCATTTTTCCATTTTCACTTGGAACCCAGCTCCATTTAGAAGCTGGGGTGCTTCCATACCAAACATAATTTTACACTTGTACCTCCTATGACTTTAAACAATATAATTCTATAACTTGGGTTTTTTTCACTTTACACTATATTTTAAATATTTTTCCATATCAATATGCATACTTCTAAGCCATTCATGCTGATCACTGTAGGGTATAGCAATAATTTATGTGTCCATTCTGCTATTGAAAGAAATTTTAGTTACTTTCAGTTTTTGTTTTTTTTTTTTTTTTTACTTTCAGTTTTTCACTGTTACAAACAAGACTTTGGTAAATATTCTCATGCATTTTTCCTGGAGCACAGCCATGAGAGTTTTTCCAGAGAGATTTACCCATCCCAGTTGCTTTTCCATAAAGGTTGCTTAAGTATAGCAATTTATATGGCTGTAACTAGAGACTAGAGGTTGCTGAGAAAGTCTCCCCTTCATGGAGGAAAACACAATGGTCAGGGAAGGTTGGGGTGCTTAGGGCCTCTCCCACATGCAATGGCTCTCACAGAAGCCCCCCAGCTCGGGAAATAGCATGGCCCTTCTACCCACATCCTCCCAAAGAAGGAGACCTCATACGTCCAGGGTGTGCAGCTCTCATCCTGCAAGCACCCAGAAAGGTGCTTCTAAAATCTGGAGCGGACCAATGGAAGCACCGTGACAATGACGGGTACATGACAAAGGCCAAAGCTGTCTGGAGGTTCACAGGTGAATGGCAGCTGTGGGCTCTCACCAGTGCTTCTCCCCACAGAGGTCCACTTCTAATCCTCAAACACTGTCAATGTGTCTGCTCACACAGCAGAACGGATTTTGCAGGTATGATGAAGCGAGAAACGTTGAGAAGAGGTGATTATCATGGATTATAAAGGGCTGGGGTCCAAGGTAATCACAAAGGTCCTTATAAGATGGAGGCAGGAGGTTCAGAGTTAGAGACACTGGAAGACGCTGGGCTGCTGGCTTTGAAGATGGAGGAAGGGGCCAAGAATCAAAGAATGCAGGCAGCCTCTAGATGCTGAAAAGGACAAAGAAAGGGAGCCTCCCTGAGAACCCGCAGGAGGAACACAGTTCAGTTCAGTTCAGTTCAGTTCAGTCGCTCAGTCGTGTCCGACTGTTTGCTACCCCATGAATCGCAGCACACCAGGCCTCCCTGTCCATCACCAACTCCCGGAGTTCACTCAAACTCATGTCCATCAAGTCCATAATGCCATCCAGCCATCTCATCCTCTGTCATCCCCTTCTCCTCCTGTCCCCAATCCCTCCCAGCATCAGTCTTTTCCAATGAGTCAACGCTTCGTGTGAGGTGGCCAAAATATTGGAGTTTCAGCTTTAGCATCATTCCTTCCAAAGAAATCCCAGGGCTGATCTCCTTTAGAATGGACTGGTTGGATCTCTGTGCAGTCCAAGGGACTTGCAAGAGTCTTCTCCAACACCACAGTTCAAAAGCATCAATTCTTCAGCGCTCAGCTTTCTTCACAGTCCAACTCTCACATCCATACGTGACCACTGGAAAAACCATAGCCTTGACTAGACGGACCTTTGTTGGCAAAGTAATATCTCTGCTTTTGAATATGCTATCTAGGTTGGTCATAACTTTCCTACCAAGGAGTAAACGTCTTTTAATTTCATGGCAACACAGCCCTGCCCAAACCTTGATTTCAGTCCAATGACTTTAACCTGTTCTCATCTCTGACCTCCAGAACCATGAGATAATAAATTCATGTTTGTTTTTTTTCCCCAGGTCTTCTGAGTTTGTGGTAACTGATCACAGCAGCAGTACGAAACGATCAATTGACAAATGTGGACCAAGTCTCACAAACAAGAGGACCCCACTCCCTACCGATCCTGACAACAAAGTGGCTGACACGAAGACTGCCCTGAAGACTGCCAGTCAGAACCGAAGCCACTGGCACCAAGGGCCCCGTGTGTATCACTCTCTGGTATTTGACAGCCCATTCCTGCAAGGGGTCCATGGTGACCTTCAGATGAGTGGGCATAGATGGTCGAAGCAAATCAGAGTGCGGTTTGTGCTGACTCTCCCTTATAGGAACTGGAGGAAAGTCTCTTTGGTATCACTTGGCTCCCTAGTCAGTCCCAGATTTTGAAATCTGAGGCATTGTTCTCTGCCTCCTTTCTACATTTGAGGACTAACCTCAGCCTCCTGGGCTCCAGCCCAAGTGGGCATGTCCAAACCTGGCTTTGGGCAGCCTGTACCTGCTCACCAAGATTAGACCTCTGCATGCTGACTTCTGGCCTGTTTCCTCTGAACATATCTTGTGTTTCATGACAAAGCTGGATCTTGCTGCCCCATTCCCTGGGCTTCTGACCTGGTTTTGTCTGTCCTTCAGCTTGGCCTGTCCCCTGAGACGTGGACCTTGGCCTGAAAGTCACACCTTATTCTAACTCTGTGGCTTTCATACAAAGCACTCTTCCCAGCTAGTTTCTTCCACCTGCTTAGTTTAGCAGCCCCAATCAAAGGAGGATATTTCTCTTCTGAAACCGGAAGAGTAGCTGCAATGAGCTAACAACCTACTCCAGTGCCTGGAAATATGTGGGCCACTATTCATACATCTCCCCTGTGATCTTATAAGACCATGGGTTGTGTCAGAGCTCAGAATGTCAGTGCCTCAGGCCTCTTCTGGAAAACACACCTTTTAGAGAACTGCTCCCATCACCCTATAAGGACCCTGTTGACATAGCGGGTGTGGCTAATTGTAGTTCTCCACTCTCCTGGCCACAGTATTGGCACGTGAGCTGAGCTCATTAGAACACCCCACACTCCTGTCCCCACATTGGCCACCTGACCTCAAGTCAGGGACTAGTCAGAATTCTTCTGCAGAAGGTTTTTTAATAGAACATTAAGGGGGAGGAGCATTTTGTAGGAAGGAGGTGAGAGGGCGATCTCAGAGGTAGGAGCTGGGTCTCTAATCTCATGGGGAGAGCTGAAGAGAATGAAAGAGACTCAAGGGTACACGAGTCACAGAGAAATTAAACTTTAACAGCATTTAAGTCCTTGGAGACACACAATGAACAATGGTTCCAAGTGTGGGCTTGGAGTCAGACTGCCTGGGATGCAACCTCTCTGAACCTGATCTTCCACTTTTGTAAAAAGAAGGTAATACTTGTCCTTAACTCATGGGGCTGTGGTGAGGTTGAACAAATTATGAATCTGTTGAATGGTGCCTGGCACATGGTCACTTCACGATAAATACTACTATAAGCTGCTCAAGCCAGCCATGAGGCTACCTACCTCCACCTGTGCCCTGCCTTTGATTTGGTTCCCCAAGCTATTGGTTTCTAAGCTGATGTCTGGTCTCTATCATTTGCAACCTGAAGAGCACTGAGGAATGTAGTCATTATTTCCCTGAATTCTATGAGATGCTCTAGGAGAAAAATTTTCCATAGTTGCCCCAAATTTGGACAACTCTAGGATATTCATTCGGAGAAGGCAATGGCACCCCACTCCAGTACTCTTGCCTGGAAAATCCCATGGATGGAGGAGCCTGGTAGGCTGCAGTTCATGGGGTCGCTAAGAGTCGGACACGACTGAGCGACTTCACTCTCACTTTTAACTTTTATGCATTGGAGAAGGAAATGGCAACCCACTCCAGTGTTCTTGCCTGGAGAATCCCAGGGACGGGGGAGCCTGGTGAGCTGCCGTCTTGGGGTCGCACAGAGTCGGACACGACTGAAGCGACTTAGCAGCAGCAGCAGCAGGATATTCATTGTGCTTTGTCTATTGCTCTCCCTCTGTGATAGTCTCATTCTATTTTAATATATTAAAGGCTCTGAGTGATACTATAATTAAAGCATCAGTTGAACTTTTTTCAACCCAGCACCTCCCAAACTTATTTAACTTTTGTACCCTTTTTCTATCCTGTGACCTTTTTTCCCTTATTCTACAAAATTAGTGGAATACACTTCTGTGTAAGGAACAGTACATAAAGATGAGAAAACTGAAGAATCTGCTGAGTAGCAGGTTGAACACAAAACTACTTAAGTCTAAAATGTATGTTCTTTCTGCAGTTCTGTGCACATACACACACACACAAGTACCGTTAAATCACGTGCAAGTTATATGTTAGACGTTCTAGTTGTAAGTTGACTTTTCCATTTTAAGTGTTACTTCCCTGGAGAACAGAGTTTTAAGTACTTGCTCTTGCAGATCTGAATATACCATGCAAAATTAAGTAGGATTAAACCCTGTTAAGACAATTTTGAATAAAGATTATATGAGACACGGAATGACCTCTCTTTTGAAAAATGGCAAGAAAGATGATTTTCGTTTTCTCGTTGGCAGAGCCAATTGTGGAAGAAACAGTCACTCGGGAGATGTTTTCACTACAGCTCACACTCTCAGTACCTTTGTCTTCATTTGTAGAATGGCCAAATTATTACACAAGTACTCATATTTCCCTCTGGGCTGAATCAAGCTTCTGATTATTCAAAGCTGTGTGTCTTGAACTGTAGGTCAAATCTGAGCAATGGTTATTATTATCATTACCATTTTTATTGTTATGGATTCATAGTGTTGGACCCTAAGAATTGCCAGCAGGAACTTTGGGACCAAGGGAGAGACTTGGTTCCCTCTGGAAGCCTTACGCTCTAAATTAGACTGAGTTGTATAACGGTTTTAGGCATCTGATATGGGACTTGCCAAATTTCATGGCTTCAGGCACACGGAATGCACATCCCTGTTCCAGGGAGGCTAAATATTTTTCCAAATCAGTAGATAAAACAAACTCCCTGACCTCAACTTGCTGCCTGGCGCCTGGAGTCCTGAGTAGCTGATGAAGAGTCCTGTCTGCTATCAAGTGACGGGACATACTCAGACTGGCTCCTGCCCTCGGGACCTCGTGGTACCTGATCCCGTCTCCATCTTCGGAGCTAACATTTTGGCCACAACTTCAAGATCCAAGTCCAGAGGGCAATGGGCCAGGGTTAGATACCATTAAATGCCATTGAACCAGCCTTGAAGGGCAACTGTGACTTCTTGGGGCATGAGGCAATGTGCTGCCGCTGGGGGCCGGTGAAAGCTGGGGATCGCAGACCCCGGGGAGATCGCTTCTTGAACGTCGTATCTGAAGTGGAGAGGTGGCCACACCACTGTCTCGAGTAAATATGATGCACAGGTTTTAGACCTTACAGAAGCCAACCAAGCAGGGAGTAAATCCATCCAAGGGAACCTGAAGCTTCTGACCTGAGACTTGGTTGGGGCGGATTCCGTAACTACTCGACAGTGACATCTGCTGGCTGAGTTAGGCACTGCCACCTCGCAGACAAAACTGAATGAGCTAAGCTCTGAAGACTCAAAGGAATGCTAAATGAAGGGAGTGGGGGAAGTTCCCATGGGTGGTTAGAGAGAGGGAAAGAGGTGTGGGGGGGTGCGGGGAAGGGAGAAAGACAAAGCAGAAGGAAGATGGCGGAGACTTTAAAACATGGCAACCCACTCCAGGATTCTTGCCCGGAGAATCCCCATGGACAGAGGAGCCTGACGGGCTACAGTCTGTGGGGTCGCAAAGAGTAGGACACGACTGAGTGACTAAGCACAGAAAGTGTTACAGACAATAAAAATTCATCTCATAATATCACCAAAGCCTTGGAGTCTTTTCCAGGAGAGATACTGGCCCTGCTAGGCTCTGTACCAGAACCTTTCTGTGTTTATCAGCTCATTCGGGTCTTCCCTGGTGGTTCGGATAGTAAAGAATCTGCCTGCCAATGCAGAAGACACGGGTTCCATCCCTGGGCTGGGAAGATCCCTTAGAGAAGGAAATGGACTCCTATTCCAGTATTCTTGCCTAAGAAATCCCAGGGACAGAGGATCCTGACAGGTTACAGTCCATAGGGTCGCAAAGAGTCAGACACGACTTGGCAGCTAAACAACAACCGCTCATTACTTTGAGGTTTTTCCTCCCAGTCATTTCCATTTGCCCTTCAGATTCCTCTGCCTTTGCATCAGTGTACAAATGCCTGCTTTTCTCCCCACCTTCTCCTCTCCTTACCCCCAGTTCAGTTCAGTTCAGTTGCTCAATCATGTCTGACTCTTTGCGACCCCATGGACCCCAGGGAGGCTTAAGTTTTTCTATAGACAAGAGGCAGGCAAAGGACATAGGGGGAGGGGGATTCTGTTCCTAGAAGGCTCCATACAGTTCTGCTCAACTACAACCTCACATCCTACTTCATATCACTGTGGATCAGTTAGTGACTCAGGTCCCAAAGAACACATAACCCCACATCTTTCCAAACTGCTCTAAACCACGTAGCTACTCTTCTCATCACCAAGACCACTAAACTGGCCTCACTTCTAATGTGGGCTCCTTCAGGGCACTGTTCACCCCACTGCAGGTCCTGACAGTTCACCTCTGATGGCTAGGAGGACACCCATTCCCACTCTGCATCCTTTAAGACCTACCTGGTACACTGCTACCCATACAGGTGATTTAGTCGCTAGTTCAGTTCAGTTCAGTCACTCAATCGTGTCTTTGCGACCCCAAGAACCACAGCATGCCAGGCCTCCCTGTCCATCACCAACTCCTGGAGTTCACCCAAACTCATATCCATTGAGTCAGTGATGCCATCCAACCATCTCATCATCTGTCATCCTCTTTTCCTCCTGCCCTCAGTCTTTCCCAGCATCCGGGTCTTTTCCAATAAGTCAGCTCTTTGCATCAGGTGGCCAAAGTATTGGAGTTTCAGCTTCAGCATCAGTCCTTCCAACGAACACCCAGGACTGATCTCCTTTAGGATGGACTGGTTGGATCTCCTTGCTGTCCAAGGGACTCTCAAGAATCTTCTCCAACACCACTGTTCAAAAGCATCAATTCTTCGGCACTCAGCTTTCTTTATAGTCCAACTCTCACATCCATACATGACTACTGGAAAAACCATAGCCTTGACTAGATGGACCTTTGTTGACAAAGTAATGTCTCTCCTTTTTAATATGCTGTCTAGGTTGGTCATAACTTTCCTTCCAAGGAGTAAGTGTCTTTTTAGTCCCTAAGTCATATCCAACTCTTGCGATCCCATGGACTGTAGCCCACCAGGCTCCTCTGTCTGTGGGATTCTCCAGACAAGAATCCTGTAGTGGGTTGCCATTTCCTTCTCCAGGAGATCTTCCTGACCCAGGATCAAACCCAGGTCTCCTGCACTGCAAGCAGATTCCTTACCAACTGAGCTACCAGGAAAGCCCATTCAAGTAGCCCTTGATAAATGTTTACTGTAGGAATGAATGATTGAGAGGCTTGTTTTAATTCTAGGACATCAGGGCATTGAAAAGGTTTTGCTCATAGCTATTGCAAGGCCCAAATACTCAAAACTGAAAACATGGAAATTAAAATTTCTGAAGAAAAACTGAATCTCTCTTCCTGGCCTTTTGTATCATTGTTTGTTTGAAAACAAACAACAACAACCATAAAAACTCCTTTTGGAAATTCATCTCGACTGAGATCACAACACAATGCTCTAAGTTTCTGTAATTTTCTGTTTAAGGAATTCAGTGAGTTTAAGTCCTTCAAAATGCTCAAAGATGACTCCTGTGCACAAGGGTCAGAAGTTGAATCATAAATTGGCATCATCTCCCAGAACTCAGACCAGGGACCTGCTTTGAAGAATCACAGCAGAAGGCTAAAAATTATAGCATCAATTGACTCAGGAAAATACGTGAAATCCTGGTGGTTTGCTGCTAAAATTCTCCTTTTTCTATCAGTTTTCATTTGGTAGATAAAATGCATGTATGAAAGATAGCCTTTTTTGAACATAGTCATAAAGATTAGATGCACATGATGTCTAGGTATAAGTACGCCTTTTCAGCCCCTTCATGTTTGCTGTGGAACTCTGGGGGAGCCTACAGGGATTTTAGGATTTTCGTGTTGTCTGAGACTGTTGAGTAATTATGAAAAATAAACTCTCCAAGCAAGATCTGATTGAATTATTTGGTCTCCTCCTTCTTGGCTCCTGTATTGTGCTCATAGGATGTCTGTCATTTGGAAGGAAGGGTGATGCAAGATGGAGTAAAGTCACGACCATCCAGGACCTCGAGAGGAAGACGGCACGTGAGCCATGTAGTCCACCAAGAGCGCCCAGCACACTTGGGTACTTGTTCTGGAGCACTGGGCAGGTAGCCGTGATTCACCGTGGTGCCACACACATGGAGACCAACGGGTGATGATTCCCAGCAAGGGGTCATCCTCTTCCGAAATCTTGAGGAGCCTCCTACATGGGGATCTATGCCGAGGGGTGGTCACTGCTGGCGGGTAAGTGGGGAATAGGGAAAAATAAATAAAAGGAGTTTAGAATTCTCTCTTGGGATAGAACTTAGAAGCTTTAGGTATCTTTCCTACCCAGGAACCAGGCAGCAAGGCAAGTCACTCCAGTGAAACCATTAACACGGACAATGTGGCCAAAGGATGACGTGCTTCCTGCTGTACTCAGTAACTCTCAGCTCTTTGTCATGTCCTAAGTCTTAGGAAAGCTTCTCTGCAGTGACACGAACTCGGCCGTGCTGTTGGTCTGAGTGGAAGGGTCTTGCTTCCCTGTTAAGGCCAGTTTTGTTAAAGGGGGAACAAGACTCCCCACCCGTACCATTACCCACCCCCACAGGTGGAGTTGGGGGTGCATATGAGAGAGCCCTCATGTGACAGTGGGACTTGGGGGACAAATATCAGGGCTATTGGATCTGACTGTTCCTCCTCTCCAGGAAATTCTGTCCTCACCTTGAATGATAGCTTTTTGTTTATTTTATAAAATCAGGGGCAGGGAGCAATTACTCAAAGACACCACATTTTCCCAGATGAAATGATCTGATATATAAAATGAAAAAAGTTGTTACAGACTGAACTGTGTCCCCCTAAAACTCAAATGGTAGAACCCTAACCCTGCCCCCATGACGGGAAATGCCTAGTCACTCAGTCGTGTCCAATTCTTTGTGACCCCATGGACTGCAGCCTGCCAGACTCCTCTGTCCATGCAATTTTTCCGGTTAAGAATACTGGAGTGGGTTGCCATTTCCTCATCCAGGGGATCGTCTCGACCCAGGGATCAAAACCGAGTCTCCTGTGTCTCCTGCACATGGGTAGATTCTTTACCGCTGAGTCATCAGGAAAACCCTTGAGGGGAGATAGGACTTTTACGTGAAAGTGAAAGTCATGTCCAACTCTTTGTGACCCCATGGACTGTAGCCTGCCAGGGTCCTCTGTTCATGGAATTCTCCAGGCCAGAATACTAGAGTAGGTAACCATTCCCTATTCCAGGGGATCTTCCCAACCCAGGGATTGAACCCAGGTCTCTCTCATTGCAGGAGGATTCTTTACCATCTGAGCCACCAGGGAAGCCCTTTAAACAGGTGATTAAAGTCAAATGAGGTCATAAGTCTCATAGGACTGTGTCCATGTTTCCATTTATTCACCTGGTCTGTGGTGTTTTGCCATGGCAGTCCATGCGGACTAATTCAGAAGGCAGGACTGATCCAGAAAGCAAAAACTGATCCAGAAGGCAGAGTAATCCAGAAGGCAGGACTGATCCAGAAAGTTCTAGAACATGTCTTGCCCTTTGCTGAGGTGCCTGTTAAAACTTGGGCTTTCCTCATAGCTCAGTTGGTAAAGAATCTGCCTGCAATGCAGGAGACCTGAGTTCAATTTGTGGGTCAGGAAATCCCCTGGAAAAGGACATGGCAACCCACTCCAGTATTCTTGCTTGGAGAATCCCATGGACAGAGCCTGGCAGGCTGCAGTCCAAGGGGTCACAACAGTAGAACACGACTTAGCGACTAAACCACCACCACCTGTTAAAACTTGACTTCTTTACAGGCTAGTGTAAATTCTCCAAGGACTGACCCCCTGGAGAAAGAAGCATCTAACAAACTTGCTATTGGCTTGAACAAAGACTCCTGGAGGAAAGGCACTCCCTGATTGAAAGACAAGAGCAGTTGTGTGGTTTAGCAGCATTTCCTTTTCCAGAAAACATCCACATTTTGAGGGAGAATCAATTCTTGTATCTGTAAACACCTCGATGGCTTTTTGCAGATTTCTCAGTAAGCTCTGTATTCTTGCCTGCATCCTGGAGGGACTTTCAAATGCTTAGCTTGTTGCCCAGAAAACACTAGCCCTTCGGCTATTATTTGTCAACTTCAGCTGAACTTCAGAAGAAAATATCAATGACTGCATTTCTGAATTCTGAACTTGCTGAGGGCAGGAATGAGAGTGTTGGATTTATTCCCCTGTCCCCCCCCTCCAACCCCTGCCCCACCCCGGGGCACTTAATAGAGGGCATGCATTTGTCTTTCAGTAAGTGTTTGTTTAGACTTGACCTTTAACAAAACAAACACCCAGCCATTTGAAATATCTAGTGAAGACTGCTAGTTAGTTCTTTTCACGTTTGAATGAGCTTTTCTCATGTGTGCCTCAGTTTGACTCAAGTTTCTCAATCTGTTTTTCTTTTTTTCTTTTTAACATTCCTGGCGTTATGTCAATAGAACACTATAAAACAGCAGTCTTAAGACAATCAGCAGAACATCCGAGTCACAACTAAGACCCAACCCAGGAATTTGAAATGCAAATAAACCATTTTTTTCCTGAATTTTCTAAATCAGAAGTACATAGTAAATACAATCCAGTAATACAAATGGTTAAAGAGACTGGAACTTTAACTTAAGCTTTGTTGTTGTTTTTTTACAGTGTTGAATTCATAAAACACTTTCTGCATGATGCTGTTTACTTTCAATAATTTGAAAGCTATCTCTAACCCTTGTGAATCAGAAGAACAGACTGAATCAGAAATGCAATAACTTTGATCACATAACAGCACAATGATCATATGTTAAGGTAAGTGATGTCTCTAAACTGTTTTCCCTTCATCCATTGGTGGAGGTTGGTGGTTTAGTCACTAAGTTGTATCCAACTCTTGAGACCCCATAGACGTAGCCCTCCAGGCTTCTCTGTCAAGAATACTGGAGTGGGTTGCCATTTCCTTCTCCAGGGGACCCTCCCAACCCAGAGATGGAACGTGCATCTCCTGCATTCAGGTGGATTCTTTACCACTGAGCCATCGGGAAGCCCCTTCATCCATTGCTTTTGCTGAAATGCTTGTGTTGTTACTTTGAGACATCTCCCCGTACCATGATTTTGAAGTCATATGATAAGGATTTGTGGGGTCCACACTGGGGCATGGAAACACTTCTGCTCTTCCTTATCTGTGAATGAAATATTGACACATACAACTCAATGATCCCTGGGGAAAATCATTGCTTCTAATTTAAACTCCTTCACGTTTGGAGGCTGATTCCTATTGTTCTCTGTCAGCCTGTGCACACACTGAAAACCCGTCTTGACTTTTGACCCTTAAAAAAAAAAAGAGCAGCTTGTGTTTTTGTTTTGGGGGTTTGTTTTTCTCTCCTGCCACCATCTCCTTTGTTTAGTCTGCCCATTTCTAGACACTCATGCCGAGTTCTGGCCTCTTCCAGTCCACATTCCTACAATCTCCTCTCTCCACTCAGAAGCTGACCACATGGAAGTTGTTTCAAGTGCAGTGGTTTGGTTCATCTGCAGAATTTGAAAACTAGGGGCTTGTGGGCTCATCTAACATTAAATTTTTAAAATTCAGGGACTTCCCTGGTGGTGCAGTGGTTAAAACTCTGTGTTCCCAATTCAAGGGACTTGGGGTTCAATCCCTGGTCAGGGAACTAGACCCCACACGCTGTAACTAAGACTCAATACAGACAAATAAATAAATATTAAAATAATAATAATACAAGTAAAAAATAAAATAAAAATTCTTTATCCGTGTCAAAAAAAAAGAAAAGATCTGGCACCCCTGGGCCAACCTCTGGCCAAAGCGGAGTAGCAGCTGCTCTTTAGACCAGGCGTCCACTGCTCAGTCTAACCTAGACCCCACCGATCCCCTAGCGTAGCCGGCCCCCAGCTCATTTTGCTTCCCTCTCTGGTTTCTGAAGGCCTTTGAGTCCGAGGCCTCTTATCTGCATCCAGGGTTGCTCTGTGGACCAGGGGAGGACAGTAACACCCACCCACATTCCAGGTCACTAATCCAAACCTGCACAGTCCAGCACGCCAGCCACTGGCCTCACTGAGTGTTTAAAACATGGCTAAGGTGGCACAGACAGATTTTAGTTTAATTTTTTTATAATGGTTTAAAATAATAGCATATTGGTCAGTGCAGGTCTAGACCAAGAGAGATCATAAGATTGAAAGACTTTGTTACTCACACAGGACTGTTGCTCTATTATTAAGCTACTTAACTTCTCCGAGTCTCAATTTTCTCTTCTATGGAAAGGGAAGATATCAGTAACAGCACTGTGGAAGTGAAATGAGCGTCTCCTATAAGCGCACGTACGGTAAACAATGTATAAGAGATCTTTCTTGCTTTTCTCCTTTTGGGACCCTAGGCAAGCAGTCGGGCAAGCAGCTGATCAAACTAGCTGGTTCTGTGCTGCAACCAGCCATATTCCCTCACACGTTTCCTTTCCACACATGAGAAAATTGAAGCTCTGAGAAGTTAAGCAGCTTGATAAACGCCCCCATGCTCATGAGTGGCAGACATAAGACTGAAATCCAGGTCTCCTGACATCAAATTCGATGGTGATGTCACAGGTGAGGACATTATAAAAAGAGAACACTGCTGCTGCTGCTAAGTCGCTTCAGTCATGTCCGACTCTGTGCAACTCCATAGACGGCGGCCCACCAGGCTCCCCAGTCCCTGGGATTCTCCAGGCAAGAGTACTGGAGCAGGTTGCCATTTCCTTCTCCTAGGGAATCTTCCCAGCCCAGGGATAGAACCGGCATCTCCTGTGACTCTGGCATTGGCAGGTGGATTCATTACCACTGAGCCACCTTGGAAATCCCTCACCCAGGGCAGAGCTGAATTTAAACCCCCACTGACAGCCCCAACATGCTGCCCTTTCTGGATCTTTCACTCCCCAGACAGACACGTGTAGGGAGAAAATACATGTTTTCTTTACTCAGTTCTCTCCTTCAGCCTTTCAATTTGTTATTTCTTTTCTGTTTGGAATCAACAACTGAGCAGTGATAGCCTAAGTAGACTTCACCTTGTCCTTGACAAATCAAGAGAAGGTGTAAAGGACAAAGCAAGTGGGATGTGACTGAGAAGGGTGGGCAGTGGGAAGGCTGGTGAGGTCTTGGCCGAGGACCTGCTGTTGGCTCCACGCCTCCCACTGCGTCTCCTCAAACCCAGGTACTTAGAGTGCCTGAGGCCTGAGGGGACCTGTGGTCTGGGTTGACCTCACTGCCCTTACCTTTGGACGGATGGCTCACCCTGGGCCTTGACCAGAAGCTGCAAGAGTGGGTGGGAGCAAGACGGAATTTGGAAGAAATCTGGGTTTGGAATACAATCTTTGAGCACACCCTCTCTCCTCGGCTTCCTGGGAGCAAACGCAAGACTTTGTTACAAATCATAAACGTATGAACAGTGAGAGGGAATTGCTCGTGGTCTTGGCTGTGCTGAGGTGAGTTAAGGGCCATGGCAGGAGCACGGAAGTGTTGGGGCAGACACAGCCCCATGAATGGAGGACGTAACTCCCTATACAGCCAATAAGGTAGTGACGCTGTAATTAGTAAGGGCGTCTCTAGGGAGAATGCCCAGGAAATTGAGCCAGCCTCCTAGGGAGACTTCCCCCACACAACCCCTGGGGACCCCCAGGTGGATTTTACCTGGAAACTGATGGGTTTCCTCATGTCAAAAGAAGTGTAGATTCCTATTTAGCTCTCAAAAAATAAAACTAGATGACCTCCCTGAACACGAAACTCCAGCTTGATGTATGGAGAGTTACTTCAACTTCCCCACTTCCAAAAATAGAATTGTTTGTCTCATGAAGTCACAGTGGCCTTCCATTGCTTCAAATGTTTCAGCACAAAGCAGATCTAATGGGCGGGTCAGACAAGGGGTCCCTGGGTTGGGTGTGAGCTTTGGCTGGTTGACCTGTAAGGGTCTTATATAAATTAGAGAATATTGGAGCTAGAAAAGCACATCTTCAAAAGTCATCCTGGGACTTCTCTGGCGGCCCTGTGGTTGAGACGCTGCACCTCCACCGCAGGGGGCACGTGTTCGATCCCTGGTCAGGGAACTAAGATCCCTCGTGCAGAGCAACAGAAGGAAAAAAACAGTAATCCTTTGAGACAGATTGTTCTAAAGCTTCAGTCCACTTTTTTTCTTGACAACTAGACTTCTTTGTCTGTCTTTACTGAGCTAAAAGGCATTTCTCATCCCAATGCCTGCTCCACAGACACCTCTGGCAACAGAGCTTCAGTTTTCAATGTCTCACAAATCTTAGAGTCAGCAAGTTTCATGGAAATCCTCAGAAAGTAAGTTAGAGTCCACGGCACACCTCTGAGCACGTGAATGGGGTGAGGTTTCTTGAGTGTGTGGGGATGTGAGGAGAACCAAGAATAAAAGGATGCTTCTCTTCATGGCACCATCACTGACTGATCAGCTCTGAAGAAAAATCATGAAGAGAAAAGGAAAGAAAGGTGTGGAACTGGTTCTTGCATTCATGTCTAGAGCACAGAGGAATCCAGTCAGGCCTTCAGTAGGACCTAGTTTGTTGCCTGACAGCAAAAAGAGACTAGGTTTCACAAAAGTCTAAAGGTCTAGTTATACAAGGTCTTAGGTAATAGGCTTATCCTCTGAAAATATTAGGTTTACATTTTTGTTTTCAGTTTTGGATAACTATAACCAAAAAATATAGATGATAAATGTTGGTGAGAACGTAGGAAGGTTGGAATCCACATACATTGTTAACGTGCTGCGTGCTGTGCTTAGTCACTCATTCGTGTCGGACTCTTTGCAACCCCATGGTCTGTAGCCCACCAGGCTCCTCCATCCATGGGTTAGGCAAGAATACTGGAGTGGGTTGCCATTTTCTCCTGCAGGGGATCTTCCTGACCCAGGGATCGAATCTGCATCTCTTACAGCTCCTGCATCGGCAGGTGGGTTCTTTACAACTAGTGTCACCCGGGAAGCCCTATGCTGCTACCAAGAACATACAATGTTTCAGCCACTTTGGAAAGCAGTTTGGCATTTCCTCAAAATGTTAAACACACATTGTGTTAACATGCATTTGTGCATGCTAAGTCACTTCAGTCATGTTTAACTCTTCGTGACCCTATGGACTGTAGCGCACCAGGCTCCTCAGTCCAAGGGATTTTCCAGGCAAGAAGGGTGGAGTGGGTTGCCATGCCCTCCTCCAGGGGCTCTTCCCGACCCAGGGACTGAATCAGTGCCTCTTTACGTCTCCTGCATCGGCAGGTGGGTTCATTACCCCTAGCACCACCTGGGAAGCCCTGAGTTAACATATGACCCCACAATTCCACTCCTAGGAGATACCCAAGAGAACTGAAAACATATGTATGCAAAAACCTACAGACAAATGTCCATAACAACATTATTCACAACAGCCAAACAAACCAAATGCCCATCAACTCATAAATGAATAAACCAAAGTGGCATATATCCACACAGTGGAATATTATTTGCAATAAAAAGGAATAAAGTACCGATAAATGGTATAACATGAATGAACCTTGAAAACTTTAGAAAAAGCCAGACCCAGAAGTTTGTACTTTGGGGAATTCCATTTATATGATATGTCCAAGATAGGCAAACCCAAAGAGACAACCAACAAACAGGGAAGTGGCAAATGGCTGTGGGGAAAGAAGAGGCATGACTCCTCTTGAGTACAAGATTATCCCTCCATCCAGCACGTCATACCAACTAGAACACTTTTTCTCTCCATTTATCCTGTGACTGGCTTCTCCATGAGGTCTCACCTCACTTGTCATGCATACAAAGTCCTTCTCTGACCAGTGGAACTAACATTGCTTTCTTCTCCAGGTTTCCATCCGTTTATGCAGTTGAATTTTTGCACCTCTTCTCATTTTCCAAAATTCTCCAGTGTATTTGTTCATTAGCTTGCTGTCTGTCTCACCCACTAAAACTTCTCTGTCTGATACAGAGGCCACATTTCAAGAGTTCAGTGGCCACATGTGACCAGCAGCTGTTGCCTGTTGTGCAGAAAGCATCACCCGCACCTCGGGAAGCTCTCTTGGGTAGTGCCGCACTAGTGTAAGCACCCTCAGAGCAGGGTCCTAATTTTCTTGGTCACTGCAAGATGTCTAGCATCTAGAACAGTACCTGGCGCACGGTAGACTCAGTAAGGAATAAGCAATGACAATGAACTGAATGAATGAACGAACTGGAAGTGGAAAGGAGATAAGGGGATGCTGAAGACAGCCTGAACAGGACAGAAAATAGGAGTAAGAAAATGAGACATTTGTTCAGATTCTTCTCACCATTCTCTACTTCAATATTTCATGCGGAGACTGTCAACGATGATGGTCTCCATAGAGGACATTTTTTCTTAATTTCTTTCCTACATTTTCCTGTTGCAGAATGTGTCCAGTCTTATAATTTGACACAAAATAGCATACCACTGTGAAATACATAGAATGCAGTGAAGTTTATGGATTTACTATTAATTTCATTATCTCTAATCTATTCAGTGAAGAGTACTACTAACAAGGTAAAAATTTAGTTTAAAAAGAAACTTTGATGGGACTTTCCTGGTGGTCCAGCAGTTAAAACTCTGCATTCTCAGTGTAGGGGTTCTGGGTTTGATTCCTGGTCAGAGAACTTGATTCCACCTGCTACAGCTAAGACCCACTGCCACCAAATAAATTAAAAAAAAAAAAACAATAAATTTTAAAAGAGCCTTTGACTCTTGAAGAATTTTTAAATAATCCTTTGTTTCATCAAACTTACAATCTAAGAATTGCATTTATTTTATAGCTTTTTTTCTTTTACTAATATTGAATGCAAACTCCAAGAGATGGTGAAGAACAAGGAAGCCGGGCACGCTACAATCCATGGGGTCTCAAAGAGTCAGACACGACTTAGTGACTGAACAACAGTAACGAGACTATAAGATAAAAATAAAATACTAAACAAGGTAGGTGACATTCCCTTGTTTTCCCAGTTTGCTGTTGTTTTTTGTTTTCTTTTGGTTTGGTTTGTGTTTTGTTGAGTTTGGGGGGTTTTTTGCAAATTTTTACCCAAGATCTGATTGTAACTTTGCTACCACCTTCTGGCAAAATAATGAATATCTTATTATCCTTAATTAGAATTAATTTCCACAATTTTGTTTATTTGGTATTTTATGTTTATTTTATCCACATCTATCATAGCTAAAACCAAAAGCTGTTAAAAGGGAGGCTTCCCTGGTGGCTCAGTGGTAACTAGGCAATACCACCTTAACCAAGCTGTCAAATTTGGCACCATTTAATGGGACAAATAAACATCATGTACCTCCTGATAAAATGTACCAAGATAGTTACTTCCCTACTTTGGTATCCTTACCAAAAATGCAGAATTAAATGTATCAGCATACATCAGATAACTCATATTGAGAGATATTCTACAAAATAACCAGCCAGTATATCTCAAAATGTCAAGGTCCAGAATGATTGAGTAGGTGTTTCAAATTAGAGGAGACCCAGGAGGCAAAATGAAAAAATGCAAAAATGTGTGATCCTGGATTGACTCCTGGACCAAAAATAAGAACATGATGGAATGATAACACAATTTGATTAATGTCTGTAAGATTACATAACTGTACTATATCGGTATTAGTTTTCTGATGTTTATAATTATATGGTCATTATATTAGATACTGACGTTTTAAGGGCTTCCCTGGGTCTAGTGGTTGAGAATCAGCCTTCCAAGGCAGGAGACACGGGTTGGATCCCTGGTCCAAGAAGATCCCACATGCCCAGAGCAACTAAGACTTGTGCCATAACTATTGAGCCAGCGCTCTAGAGCCCGGGAGCTGCAACCCACTGAGTTCACGAGCCACAACTACTGAAGCCCAAGTGCTAGAGCCCTTGCTCCCAACAATGAGAAGTCCTTGCGATGAGAAGCCAGAGCACTGAAAGGAAGAGTAACCCCATTTGCCACAACTAGAGAAAGCTTGTAGCAATGAAGACCCATAAATCTTTAAAAACAAAATTAAGGATCTGAGTGGAGTGCTTATAGAAATCTATAGTGTTGCTTCTGTATCTTTTTAAAGTCTGAAATTATTTCAAAAAGAATTTAAAGGTTTTTAAACTACAGATTGAGGTCTGTAGGGCCCTCATTAAGCCTCTGAGTTACTGTCACTTATAGAATTCCTGGTCACTTTCTCCTTATGTCTCAAAGATGACTTCACCCACTCAATATCCTAGTCTTTCTTTTCCCTGATCTATTCATCTAAAGCAAATTTTCTGCCTCTTCTCGGCCATCTCTGAAATCTTGAATTCAAGTACCCAAATTATAGCTTTTTACCCAAAGTCCCAGTCCAAAAATTCTTTGAGTTCACTGAGACATCCAGTCCACTAATAATACCATTTTTCCAGTATCCATCACCTACCCCTCCCCCCCACATCATATACTACCCTCCTCCTTTACCCAACTTCCAGATCCAACACTTAAGATATTCTCTTGCAAACACTCAACTCCCTTGGCCATCTCAGCTTCTGTTCCACTCACCTGCAAGACTCAATACTCCTTAAACTATCTACAGAAACAGCTAACATTGCTGGTGGGGAGTTGGGGTTGGGGGGTGTGGAATCTTACAAACATGCCTACTGGCCCATTTAAAACCACAAATACAAACGGACACTAATTCTCAAGTGGAAACTAACACAACCAGACACCCTCTTTTCAAAGTCTCAGTCCCAGTATTGGAATCAAGATCTTTGGTTATATTTCATTGCTGGCATTCCAATAATCATTGGGAAAGGAAGACAGTCAAAGTATGACACAGAATGTCTTTGTGATTTATTTCTTTTTCATCCAGATAATTGTATTGTATTGTCATGATGCAAACAGAAAAAAAAATTTTTCATCTAGACTTTGTAAAATGAATTCCAATCTTTCACATCTTTTTTTTTTTAATTATTATTATTTGCAGGCATCACCCAGATCACCCAGTCTTCTTAGAGATTCTTTCTGACATTGCTCCAAGATCATGTCCCAAATTCAGAAAGAACACTTGGAAATGATTTGTGTCTGTCACGTAAGAGATACCTATTTGGTCTCCAGCCTGTTTGGTACCTGGATTTCTGAAGTGGTAAGTGTCTTGCTGTTTGCTAATGAGATGACTGGGAGCTCCTGGACAGCCTCAGGGTGGGGGCTGATTGCCAAGGGAACAAAGCTAGTGATTAGAGAGTTGGAACTTTCAGCTCCACACCTTAATCTCTGGGGAGGAGAGATGATCAAGTTAATCACTATAGGCCAACGATTTAATCAGTTGTGTCTACAGTAATGGGGTCTTCATAAAAAATAAATGAAAATAAACCCTAAGCGAAGGGGTGTGGCGAGCTTCTGGGTTGTTGAACACATGGAGGTGCCAGGAGGCCCTGTTCTCCACCCTGGGTATCTCCTCCATCTGGCTGTTCCTGAGTTGTATCCTTGTACAATGCACTGTAATCTAGTGAGTCAACTGTTATTCTGATTTCTGGAGCTGTTCTAGCAAATTATCAAGCCTCTAGTTTATAGCTGGTCCATCAGAATCACAGGTGACAATCTGGACGTGTCAGCATCTGAAGTGGAGGAGGGAAGTCTTGAGGGCCTGAGCTCTTAAACCTCTAAGATCTGACTCTAATTCCAGGCAGTGTCAAAACTGATTTAAAGGACCCATAGTTGGTGTCTATAAATAACTGGAGAATTGCTTGCTGTAAGGCAGGGATAAAAATTCATATTACGAGACCAGACGAGTTTTTCCACACCAGTTTTTCCCTAACACCAGTGCCTAACACAAAGCGTGGTACTGGTCCAAAATGAATTAAGTACAGAAACTGAGAGTAGGTGCCCAGAAACACTTTACAGGAACTTGACACTGGTGCAACATCCAAGCTTGGGGTCAGCAGCAAAGGGCGGAGACCACTCAGGTATTTGTCTCCCTCTCAGGGGGAGCTGCCGGAGAAGGCAATGGCACCCCACTCCAGTACTCTTGCCTGGAAAATCCCATGGATGAAGGAGCCTGGTGGGCTGCAGTCCAGGGGGTCGCTAAGAGTCAGACACGACTAAGCGACTTCACTTTCACTTTTTACTTTCATGCATTGGAGAAGGGGATGGCAACCCACTCCAGTGTTCTTGCCTGGAGAATCCCAGGGATGGGGGAGCCTGGTGGGCTTCCGTCTATGGGGTCGCACAGAGTCAGAAACGACTGAAGCGACTTAGCAGCAGCAGCAGCAGCAGCAGGGGGAGCTGCAGGCCTGAGCCAAGCAGGAGTCACAAACAGCAGGACCTGGAGCATATGCAAAAATCTAAAAAATGTAAGCATTTCCTTTTATAACCTGTAGTTTTGACAATGATGTTGATTTTTAATCAGGTTGTTTTTTTCAGTTTATGGTTTTATACTGCCACCTAAATTGGGAAAATAATTTATATTGTTTATTAGCTTGTTTATTTTAAAAGATCTAATAGGAATGTTTACAATCATGATAGTAGATAAATTTTGGCAGTTTGGTTATTTACCAGTCATTTTTTTTTTTAGTTTGAAATACTTTGCAACTTTCAGAAGAGTTGCAAGAATAGTACAAAGAATCCCCATAAAACCTTTAACCAATTTTTAATATCTCACTAATTTGCTTCATAATTTTGTGTGTACTTATTAATATAAAATCAGATGTTCTAGTATGCTTATTGATGGAACAAAAAATGTGAATGACATAAAAGCTAATGGTTTAACATCAAGAATATTATCTTTATTATATGATTCTTTATTATATGATAATACAAAAGCTGATCATAAACAACTATTATCATTTGCTGAAGTACAGTGGTTACTGAAATGGGAAGTTTTGCTAAGAATGTTTGAACTCAGGAACAAACTCTTAATTTTAAAAGTTGGTTTCTTAAGTGGAAAAAGAATTTGAAAAGGAATAAATACATGTATATGTATAACTGAATCACCTTGCTGTACACCCGAAACAAATACAACACTGTTAATCAACTGTGCTCCAATATAAAATAAAGAGTTTAAAAACATAAAAATAAAAGTTTGGTTTTGCTTTTTAAAGATATAATTTAAACAGCTATGTTTACTTATTTGCCTGATAGCTTCAGTACTTTAAATGATGTTAATGCTTTCATGCAACTTTTTCAATGGCAAATAAGATCTAATGGTTATAACTTGGAAAAACAAAATTTATAGACTGCAATAACATTTGCCATAACTTAACATTTATCAATGAATACTTTAGATAATGGATGGAATGTTTTTAATTATATTTTCATCAAAAGATGCAAATGTATCTTGATTTCATTTCTTTCATCAATATATAATTTACTTTTAACTATAACAATACAGAGTGAATTGTTAGAATTGACTACTTACGAAGAATTGAAGCTCAGTTATGGAAATATAGTTTCACTTGCTTCACTATACATTAAGGTAAAATGTAGTCTCTTGAACCTGTCCCTGTGAACTGACTTCTCTACTATATATGTTATGAAAACAGAACATAGGAACAGTTGATATATACATTAATCCCTGCCAGTAATACTGTCATCAATCCAATTTAGATTAGATAAGTTTTAATAAGTGAGAAACAAGTTCATTTAACACATTAAAAGCCTATTATTTCTACACAGTAAACATTGATACACATTTACATCAAATACTTGGTACAAAACTTAAACAATGATACATATAGTGTTTGTTCAACACTTCATTCGGGCATTTAACATGAGGAACTAGAATCTCACTCTGTTTAGCTCTGTTTACACTCGCAGTGAATTGTGTGTACAGTTATTTTCTTTGCCCTATGTTCTGTTTGTTCTGATTATAAAATGCTGTGTGTTGACTCCTTAAAAAATCGCAACTTGTGTTTTCTGTGTACTTTTATATAACTTTTCTAATAATTTTTCATTGTATTTTGCAAACGTATTGGCCACAACCAATTGGAAATGACGAATGTTTCACTACAGATAATTTGTGCAGCATGGCTACGCCTTGGACATTCCCTAGATTACCACTAGATGGTGACCAAGGATCTTCTCCCTGACGGCTTGCATGATCTTTGGAATGGCTCCTCCAATTGAGAAAGAAGGCATTTCATGTGCTAAAGCTTCTCCAGTGTAGTCTGGCAGAATTGTCAGACCTTTCCTATTTGTAAAGCCCATACAGAAGGCAATTCAGTCTCCCTTGTATGGAATGTGCTGCGTGCCAAGTCACTTCAGTTGTGTTCAACACTGTGCAACCCCATGGACTGTAGCTCACCAGGCTCCTCTATCCATGGGATTCTCCAGGCAAGAATACTGGAGTGGGTTGCCATGCCCTCCTCCAGTCTTCCCAACCCAGGGATCAAACCTGCGTTGGCAGGCAGGTTTTTTACTACTAGGGCCACCATATGTAAGTGTTGAGATTGACTGATACAAATGAAGATATGGATGTTCATATTAATATGTTTTGCCAATTGTTGATAGGCTTCCCGCATGCACAGAAGCTTAACCATAGACCAAAACAATTAAAACAATTGCCATCACATCTGCCCATGACACTTACTGCCACTCGCTCAGGAACCACTCATAGAAAGTTCCTGTATTTAAAAATAAGCTGTAGGAGTTCCCTGGTGGCCTGCTGGTTAGGATTCTGGACTGTCACTAACTGCCATGGCCCAGGTTCAATCCGTGCTTGGGGAATGGAGATCCTGCAAGCCATGTGGTATGGCCAAAATAAATAAATTAAATAATAAAAATAAACTTGATGCTATTACAAAAGCACAAATAAAATATGCCAAAGCTTCCCATTTATGAGAACCCAACCCTGATGAGCCTCCATAATCTACAACCAGAGCAATTCATTCCTTCAGCCACTGGAAGAGTGATAAAGACCTGCTTATCACCATTTTCATAAACTGCCAAGGCCTTTAGCTTTCAGCACATTCCTCCCCTGTAAAAAGACCTGTACCAATGGGGCAGAGGAGGCTTCCCTGGTGGCTCAGCGGTAAAGAATCTGCCTGCAATGCAGGAGAGCTGAGTTGAATCCCTGGGTCACGAATCCCCTGAAGAAAGAAATGGCAACTCACTGCAGTATTCTTGCCTGGGAAATCCCATGGACAGAGGAGCCTGGTGAGCTACAATCCATGGGGTCGCAAAGAGTCGGACAAGACTCAGCGACTAAACAACAATCATGGGGCAGACAAGAAGAATGAAAACCTGTCTGTGGCCAAAAGTTTTATCATCCCCTGTAATAAAGTATTCAGGCTTCCAGGTCAGCCACTTGTGGCTGGACTCCTGATGTCCAGCTTGGTTTTCCTGCCTTGGGGACTTACGCTGTCCACTCTTCAAGGTGGCCAACATCTTCTATCACCTTTTGAGTGAACAGGAGCTTCCTCATCGCCTTATCTAATTCTGACCTCATCTGTTTAAGCCATCTGGCAACCAGCTTTGGGAGTTGAACATGCTGGAAACCTCTGTCAAGGGCAGTGTGTGGCAGACTGGCGGCCCCTGGTAATTACCCCTGCACAGCAGAAGGCAGTCACCCACTGATGGCAGTAGTCACGTTCCCCTGACAGCCATGAGCCTCTTTGGTACTGAGATGGGACAAAGAGAATATGTAGCCGTGTACTAGAGAGGAGGTTTGCCTGATTAAATTAAGGGGCCCAAACTTTGAAAAACTCTTCCTTCTTGGATTGATGATTCCTAGTTGATGATTTTAGGAAATGTTTACTTTATTAAAGGTTTTTAAAATTAAGTACCATTTATTTATTTGGCTGTGTTGGGTCTTCATTGCTGGGCAGGCTTTTCTCTAGTTGCGGTGCACGGGCTTCTCTTATTGGGGAGCACAGGCTCTAGGGCGTTCAGGCTTCAGTAGCTGCGGTACCCAGGCTCCAGAGCTCAGACTCAGTAGCTGCGGTACATGGGCTTAGTTGTCCAGTCACACGTGGGACTCTCCGAGACCAAGGATCAAACCTGTGCCTCCTGAACTGGCAGGTGGATTCCTATCCACTGTGCCACCAGGGATACCCAGGAAATGTTTACTTGTGGCCATTGATATGATTGTTTTTAGAAGCCACATAGTGCAAGAGGAACAAACACTCTAAGTGAATCAAGTCTTTTGCAAGGTCAAAGACCAAGGTTTAAAGACATATTTCCTTTGATTCTAATCTAGAGGTCTGGGCAACAAAGACTCTTCATCCCCAAAACAGTTCTCTCTGTTAACTGTATTTGCCAATTACCAGTCAGTTTCCCATTAGATTATTCACGAAAGTGTGGGTAAAGATCAGGAAAACCAGAGGGTAACCATGCTCTAACCCTGGGCTACTAATAATAGAGGAGCTGTCACATCCCATCACCAAAAGGTGAAGGACAAGAGCAGTTACGGGAAACCCAACAGAAGAAACTCACAGGCAAGCAGCAGTGATGAGAAACACTGCCAGCCCAATGTGACCCCAACTCCACCTCACTTTCCTTCCATCAGGGACCAAATCCAACCAGAAACAAGAGAGCACAGCCTACTGATATAATCTGTCAATATCAGCCTCCCAGGACAGAGAACAAGGTGCAATGGGTCTGGCGAGATAGAACATATTGTTATGTACATATATGTATACAAGTATATGTGTGTGCATCTGTGTCTCAGTCTGTGTGTGTGTACATATGCACTCCGGAAGACAGGTAGGTGGGTAGGCAGACAGAGATAGATACATAGACAGGGATGAGATAGAGACAGAGCTAGAGCTACCACCCAAGACTTTTTGCCTTCAGCATCCTTTCTGGTCCTTCACCTAATGGAAAGATCGAGCCCCTGTCACAGAGGAGGCGTGAAGTTCTATCAGCTACCATGTCAGTACTAGTTGCTATCCATTTTCTTATATTCCCATCTAGAGAAAGGGGAGGGAGACAAGTATTTACACAAAACAGTTATGATACTCCTGACATCAAAAGGCCTCTGTTGGTCGCTGTAGCTGCCTTTTCCCACGGCCCATTCTATGTGCCCCTTAACCTTTCCCAGCATCTTGGCTGGATCAGGATTACTTACCAGATGGCAAGTCCAAACTCTTCATTGCTACAGTGTTTGAGTCCTTTTCTCTAAAGGTCATTGCAGT
Organism: Bison bison bison; assembly: GCF_000754665.1. Taxonomy (NCBI): domain Eukaryota; kingdom Metazoa; phylum Chordata; class Mammalia; order Artiodactyla; family Bovidae; genus Bison; species Bison bison. Next base: position 9,462,105 of record NW_011494903.1, read on the forward strand.
TTTTCACTCACCAGGACAACTGATCAAGGGAGTATAAAATATCAATAAATGCCCAAGACAATTCATCAAGGGAGTATAGTAAATGATCAATAAATCCTCTGGTTTCCAAACATAGTTCTCCACAGCCATCAATCAATTCAATCTTACAAAACCTCCCTTCTCTGCCTCTGATTGGTCAGTGGCATGAGAAGCCCAAGAGGGCAACTCCACTGCCAATACATGGGAACCATTCTTCCCTTCCACACTAGGTCCCCAAAACTTACATGCTTTTCAAAGACTGCATAGAAAAGATGAGGGAAGAAGGTATTCTAATTAAAATGGAGAGGCCTGGCAATCCCCACCTTAACTAACCTAGAGACCAGAGTAAAACAACTTGGCCTGAGGTGTCTTCCAGTGTGAGACATGAAGTGCAAATCCTCACCCATGTATCAGCAGTGTTCCTCACCATGTATCAATAGTAGTGTTCCTCACCATGTATCAGCAGTGTTCCTCACCATGTATCAATAGTACTGTTCCTCACCATGTATCAATAGTACTGTTCCTCACCATGTATCAGCAGTGTTCCTCACCATGTATCAGCAGTGTTCCTCACCATGTATCAATAGTAGTGTTCCTCACCATGTATCAGCAGTGTTCCTCACCATGTATCAGCAGTGTTCCTCACCACGTATCAGCAGTGTTCCTCACCATGTATCAATAGTACTGTTCCTCACCATGTATCAATAGTACTGTTCCTCACCATGTATCAGCAGTGTTCCTCACCATGTATCAGCAGTGTTCCTCACCCATGTATCAGCAGTGTTCCTCACCATGTATCAATAGTAGTGTTCCTCACCACCTATCAGCAGTGTTCCTCACCATGTATCAATAGTACTGTTCCTCACCCATGTATCAGCAGTGTTCCTCACCATGTATCAGCAGTGTTCCTCACCATGTATCAGCACTGTTCCTCACCATGTATCAGCAGTGTTCCTCACCATGTATCAGCAGTGTTCCTCACCATGTATCAGCAGTGTTCCTCACCATGTATCAATAGTAGTGTTCCTCACCATGTATCAATAGTACTGTTCCTCACCGTGTATCAGCAGTGTTCCTTACCCCTGTATCAATAGTATCCCTCATTCATTTATCAGTAGCATTCATCACCCATGTATCAATAGCATCTCACCCATGTATCAGTAGTGTTCCTCATCCATGTATTAATAGTATTCCTGCAAAAGACATTTCACCTGAATTGAGCCATGAGGAAACAGACAAATCCAGAATGTGGGATATCCTACAAGACACTTGGCTTGGACTCTCTTAAAAAAAAAAAAATCAGTGTTATTGAAAACATAAATAGTAGGTAATTACTCTATATTAAAAAGACTAATAACCAAATGAGTGCCATGAACCTTGACTAGATACCGCATCAGGTATCTAATTGTTAGGGGAACAATTGGGGATATTTAAACTGATTTTTAGGTAAAATTACCGAATTTTTCTAAGTTGTGAGAATAGTGGGATTTGGTAGAACAAAGTCTTTATTCTTGCGAAAGAAGCTGAAGTTCAACGGCTCTCTTCAGGAAGAGCATAAGCACAACTGTCTGGACCATGAACTTATCTACTGTTTCTTTCCATGGAGCCCCGCTTTTATTTCCAAGAACAGCTGACAAATTATGATTACTCTGACTTGTAGAGTTAGCAGACATTTCTCAAAAATGAACAAACTGAACCCAACACTTCAAGGAAAACAACAGATAGCATTTGTTGCCAATGGTGTAACTCAAACTTTTAAGCAAAAACTACAGTGCAACTGACCTTTAAGAAACTACCACCTGTCAAGTTTTGTGGTTGTTATCAAAGTGAAAGTTGCGCAGTCGGTCCGACTCTTTGCAACCCCATGGACTATACAGTCCAAGGAATTCTCCAGGCCAGAATACTGGAGTGGGTAGCCTTTCCCTTCTTCCCAACCCAGGGATCTAACATAGGTCTCCCAAGTTGCAGGCAGATTCTTTACCAGCTGAGCCACAAGGGAAGTCCGGTTGTTATCAAACAGTATCCATAATTATCGAAAACTCTATTAAAATACTGCTCCCTTTTGCAACTACACATTTCTGGGAGGCTGAATTTTTTTTCACATACTTTGACCCAAACAACATCCCACGAATAGTTCAGCCAAAAAGAGAGAATGTTCAGTGAAAGAAGCGAATAGGTGAAGGATATAATGGTGTTTGTTCCTTTTACTATTTGTTCAACTTTTCTGTAGGTTAGAAAAGTTGCAAAATAAAATGTGTGGAGGGAGAAATTCAAGTCCAAGTTCATGGGGATGGAACACAAACATTCCTAAGTGGTCACTAAATAGAGAGGCCACTCCCATCTGTGTGTGTTAGACCCCCTGGTCTAAC
>NW_011494903.1:9464848-9473868 GCF_000754665.1 Bison bison bison
CTAACACACTTAGCAGCTACTCCCCCAAACGCTCTCTAGGCTCCTCCAGTAGACTGGAAAAATCATCAGATATGTTCCTCTGTTTCTATAGGGTTTCTCCAGGAGAAGCCCTAGAATTCTAGCGGAAATGTTAGGATCTAATGCTGGTTATAGAACTGGAGGCAGCAGCAGATGGTGTGGCCTGCTTCTGCAGGCAACAGAGGTCCAGGGAAATCTGGGGCCCAAATGGCATCTCCTTTCCCAACCAGTGCCCTTCACAGGTTCACAGGACTGGGCATTAATCGGTGCTACAACTCTGCAGTCCTTACAACCATCCTGGGCTTATCCCAGAACCACTGTGACCACAGATGACGGACCCTTTCAAAGCTGCCATTGAGGCTCTCTAGCTCCTCATGTGTCTTAATGTTTGTATTCACAGCTTTTACTTTTTCTTTCCTGGAGACCTGGGTTGGAGACCTGGGTTCAATCCCTGGGTTGGGAAGATCCCCTGAAGGAGGGCATGGCAACCCACTCCAGTAGTCTTGCCTGGAGAATCCCCATGGACAGAGGAGCCTGACGGGCTACTGTCCATGGGGCTGCAAAGAGTCGGACATGACTGAGTGACTAAGCGCAGCACAGGTGCTTTCCCGAGAGTGTCAAAAGGGAGGTGTCTGCAAAATCTTTAGTTAGAGCTAGCTATATTCATTCAGGAGCCACAGCCATTTGGTCTACAAAGTCTTGCTCTCTGACTAGAAGCTTCCATGCTACCACACTACTAAGTTTGAGTGGCTGTAGCCTCACCACATACCACAGTTAACTCTTGTCCCATTGCCCCTACCCGTCCTCTCCACATCTCAGATACAATTCTGAGTATCAGTTTCCTGGGGTCATTTCTGGAGCCTATTACTGTAGCAGTCACAGTGCCAATAGGAAAGCAGGTGGTACGCTCAAATCACAACTTGAGCAGAGTTTGAGACTATTTACAAACATGAGTAGACTACAGGAAAAAGCAGAAGCAGCAACAGACTTTATTTCCTTGGGCTCCAAAATCACTGTAGACAGGGACCATAGCCATGAAATTAAGACACTTGCTCCCTGCAAGTAAAGCTATAACAAACCTAGACAGCGTATTAAAAAAGCAGAGATACAACTTTGCCAACAAATCCGTATAGTCAAAGCTATGTTTTTTCAGGCCCTCCCAGGGGCTTTCCTGATAGCTCAGTTGGTAAAGAATCTGCCTGCATTGCAGGCAACCTGGGTTCGATCCCTGGGTTGGGAAGATACCCTGGAGAAGGGAAAGGCTACCCACTCCAGTATTCTGGCCTGGAGAATTCCATGGACTGGATGCTACATGGGATCAGAAAAAGTCGGACACGACTGAGCAACTTTCACTTTCACTCCCAGGTGGCACAGTGGGAAAGAATCCACCTGCCAAATAGGAGACTCAGGAGACGCAGGTTCGATCCCTGGGTCAGGAAGACCCCTGGAGAAGGAAATGACAACCCACTCTGGTCTTTTTGCTTGGAAAATCCCATGGATAGAGGAGCCTGGCATGCTACAGTTCATGGGGTCACAAAAAGTCAGACACGACTTTGTGACTAAACCACCAACCCACGATTTTTCTAGTAGTCATGCACAAATGTGAGAGCTGGATCATAAACAAGACTGAGCACTGAAGAATTGAAGCTTTGGAATTGTAGTGCTGGAAAAGACTCTTGAGTCCCTTGGACTGCAAGGAGATTAAATCAGTCAATCCTGGAGGAAATCAACCCTGAAATATTCATTGGACGGGCTGATGCTGAAGCTCCAATACCTTGGTCACCTAATGCAAAGAGTTGACTCACTGGAAAAGACCCTGATGCTGGGAAAGATTGAAGGCAAAAGGATAAGGGGGCAGCAGAGAATGAGATGGTCAGATGGCATCACCAACTCAATGGAAATGAATTTGAGCAAACCCTGGGAAGTAGTGGAGGACAGAGGAGCCTAGAGGGCTACAGTCCATGAGGCTGCAATTTCCTGGTGGGGTTCTGCACTGGCCAAAGTCAGCCAGGAGCCAGAAAGCAGGGGAGCCTGATGCCATGTCCGTTCAGGCTAGCCAACCAGGGCCAGAGTGGAGAGTGGATCTGAAGGTGCCCAGAAGACAGTGCATGCAGTGTAAAGAGCCTCTAGGTTCCAATTTCATGCCCATTAAAAAGGTGGGAGGAAGAAAATCAAGTCTGATTTTACATAATTCTCCTCTTTCCCAGTATCTTTAATTAGTTTACAATGTTGTGTTAGTTCCAGGTGTACAGCAAAGTTATACGTATATCCACTTTTTTAGATTATTTCCTCATAAAGGTCTACAGAGTATTGAGTAGAGTTTCCCAGTATCTTCATGACAAATTGTAAGTTTTTCCTACATGATCACAAGGCCTATGGTACCTCAAGTTGGTGGCCAATAGGAAATCCTAGTCACCATGCACAAGAATAATTCAACCTACCTGTTTGGGGAGCTGTGGCTAGGCGCAGCATCTAACTGGAGCAAACCAATACCAACTTTCTCAGAGTTTAATCTTGACTAAAGGGTTCAGCGAAGTCATCCACCCTGACACGCTACCAGGTGCTAAGGACACAAGTGTGGACAACAGCCCCTTCTACCGCGGCTGGGAATGTGGGGAAATTATTTTTTTGTCTGCACTGGGTCTTCATTACTGTGCTCAGGCTTTTCTCCAGTTGCGGCAAGAGGAGGCTTCTCTGGTTGCAGAGCTCAGGCTCTAGGGCACACAGGCTTAGCTGCTCTGAGGCGTGTGGAATCCTCCCAGACCAGGGATGGAACCCATGTCCTGTGCAATGGCAGGCGGATTCTTAACCACTGACCTACCAGAGAAGTCGGGAATGATTTTAAGAAACTCTGAACAAGATGTGCTGGGTTAGGCGCTAATTCTACCTTATAAAAACAGTGAAAATCAAGATGAGGGTTACTTTGAGAGGGGCCATTGCTAAATCAATGACCCACAAGTCAATTCTGCCATCGTTCAAGGTCTATACTACAGGAACACAGGTAAACACAACCTCAGGTTTCGGAATGAGCCAGATGTGGATTGCAATTCTGCTTCTTCCACTTACTGTGTTGCTGTGACCAAATCAACTGTTTTCTGGAAACCTCAATTTCTACCTATAAAATATGAGTAACAAAAGTAACTCCTCATGGAATGACGACTATCAAATAGAAAAATTAGATTCTCAGTATCTGACATTGTCCATACTTCTCCATCTTGGCACTCAACAAATGGAAGTTATGCCACTGATAGTTTACAATAAGAGACGTTTTAAGGGGGATAAATTTCCAATACTTACAGGAAAGATGTAAGCACTCCATAGGTTTTTTTGCTGCCTAGAGATTGCTAGAGTTAAAAAGGTTTCAAAAATACAGACTATAATGTATTTTTTAATTTCTTTTAAAGTTATCACACCCATTAACCTTCTGGAGGCAGTTTTCTAGTGGAAGTGGCTTGCTGACAACACTACTTTGAATACTTCTTTTACAGCAAGTAATAGCTTTCTTTCTACTTAGAAATTCAACAGCCATTGTTATGGGACTCCAATGTATTGAAAATATTCTCAACTGTTTCTAAGAGCTTTCTCTGCCTACCAGTTAATGACTCTATAGTGAGCAAGAAGCATTTCTCCATATTCAGGGGGAAAAAAGTGTCATAGATCAAAAAAGAATCTACTTATTAGTGCTTAGATACCAAAAGACCTTTGTTTCTGAACCAAGTTTTAAGGAAAACCATATGGCTTCTAAAATTATTTTTCAGTTAATAGTCTTCAAACCTCACCACCAAAAGGTACTTTCGAGCCTAGATCAAGGGCTGAAATTCTTAAATTCCTCAAAATCCTCAGATTTCTGCTATATATGTCTTCTCACTACCGTTTCATCTTTTTGGATCACTCAAAGTGTGAATAAATGAAAATGCTTTCTATATTCCAAGGCCAACTGTGAACAGAGGCAGCAGACCTCGAAGGTTCGTGACTGGCTCATGCATCAAGTTTGACCATACTGCCCAAACAGTGTTGGACAAGTCCACGGTCTAAACTTGAGAAGCTCAAGTGTGTGTGGTGTGTGTGTGTTGGGGAGTAGCAGGGAGTGGTTTGACAGCCAAAATGATCAGATTTCTGATGTCAAAACAGGGTCAAGTACATAACAAATTTTTTCTTTAAAATTATTAAAAGTACTCACAGTTAAGGTTGCACTGAGGAGTAAGTCACCAGAAAACAAAAGTGGAAAGTAACTGAAATTGCAGCTGAGGTCAATTCAAACATGCACTGAAACCAGCCAACTCTGCACATCAGATGCTGCACACACTTTCAGTCACACATCTGCCCCTGATTCACATGCTTCCACAGCCGCCCATTCCATCTTTCATTCACAACCAAGCTGTCTCCAACGCCTCAGTCAACCGGCTTCTAGGCCTTGTGCACCCTTGAGAACATCACTCAGGACCTACAAACTACCAAATCACCAGAGATGTCAATGTTATAAAAGTGAAGGAAGTGAAGAACTGTGTCAAAGTGGAGACTAACAACCAAATGGGTTGTAAGCTTTTCCTATAAAGACATTATTGGAACAACTGGCAAAATTTGAATGCAATCTCTAGGTGAAGGGATATATGAGAATTCTCTGTATTGTTCTTGCAATAACTTATTTGGGAATTAGAAGGGGGCCAAACTGGAACTTCACATCACTTATGAGACACAGGAGCTACAATACACAGTATTTTAGCTAAGTTCTGGGTTGGAGGGTAGAAGCCCCTCGCATACAGCATTCTGTTATCAAGGTAGGATATAGTATCCAACTGCTGCGACTCAGGGAAAGTACTTATTTTCTACCAGAGTTTTTAAAAGTAAGTGGCCTAAATCATTTCCAAGCTAAAATAAGTTGCCAGACAAAAAAAGTATTCAAACTATCAAGAGCCAGACAGTGAAATAAGGAGAGAAAGGAATGCTTCATTTGAGGCAAAAACAGTAGTCCTTGTTAGTCCAGGACTAAATGGCTATAACGGAAGGTCTGGGAAGATATGAACTCTGTGATGAACTGACATGAGGTCAGGGGGAGTCCTGTGTAGCAAGATCTTTGACACAGAGGGCCGCAAGTCTTGAATAAACTGCTATGTTGTAAATAATTCTGCATGATATTTTAACATTTCATGTTTCTCAAACTCCTTGTCTATACCATAACTGCTTTGAGCCATACCACAAAACTGCAAGGTCAGTGATTAACTGTGTAGATTCCAAGTACTATTTTCTTCCTGACTGGATTTTTGAGTCAATGTTTTATTAAAATTTACAGTTGATCAAGTGGAACCTTCAAGAGTTATAAGTAATCTTCCATGGATCTCTCTATCCCAGTGTAAGTTTCTCTAAATGGAAATTTAAACAATGAGAGATCTTAACTAAGCAAAACTACTAATCAAGAAGGGAAAAACAGTCTTTATAAATTAATTATAATAAGGAATAATCAGACCGCAAAGCACTCACACAGGTAAAAGAAGCCATGTACACCTTAATATTTTTCATTTTTCCATTTGGGTCAAGTAAATGAAAACAGAAAGGACCTTACCACCCAGTCCCAGAGGTCCTTAGAAGATTTAACACTCAAAGGCTAATTCACATTCCAAAGCATTCACACAGAAAAGGTGTCCTAGTTAACAAAACCTATTCAACAGATAACTTAGCCATTCACCTTCGGGTCTGTGAAACTGGGATGACACAGAGGGCACATTTCTTGTTTTTATTTCAACATTTAAAATATTCACAGATGCAGTATTATATTCATTGACATCTCCATGGAAGATGTACCAAACAAAGCAGACAGGTATTCCACAAGTACAGGATTACATATTTGTTAACCATGTGAATGTTTACCACTAGAGTTTATCTAGAAAAACACCACTTTAAAAAAGAAAAAAAAGCAAAAAGTGTTTTGAGTGTTTCTCTGAATTTCCATAAAAAGTGAGCTGCAAATAATTTCAGGAGACATCCCAAGTATTAGCACTTTTAAATTTCAGAATTTCATAGTACTCTTCTAATATATCCCCATCAGGAACACATAATAGTTAATACTCAGTTCTTTCACTTTTCCCCTCAATAGCCAAGCCAGGATGTACCCTTTTTTCCTGTCTTTCTTCCTAAACACGTTATGCAGAATAGGCTGATCATCACAGCATTTTGACTGGCTAATGAGGTAGGAGCATTCTTTTTTCAAAAGAAGTTCTTAGGCATTTATGAAGCAAAACAAGAACAAAATTATAAGAGTTTTTTTCTAGTGGTTGTTCTTTAAATAAAATGCCAAGAGCCCTGGAAATTGGTCAGATGCTACTTGTAGTTTAAAAAGACATAGAAGAAAAATTCATTAGAGAGGCCCTACCACTGCACACATTCAAGGGCTGGCGTGAATTCAATTAATTTTGGCATCACTAGGTAAGAAACCATTGCCTCAAAATGCCATCCTTTCTTCCTGGAAGAAATTTTACCAAGAAGGTAAAGTTGAAACAGAAAACATTAGCCTATCTTTTCTTTCCAGCACAAGTTATTTTCTCTTCTTTTAACCCAGTTCTCATCCCTTTCTAAACACACACAAGATTGATAATTTCTGTATATTATATATTCAGTAATATATCAAAATGAATTTACCAAGAACCTTACCAAAAATCTGCCAGAGAAACACTCCTTAGGTGAAAGTGTTAATGACAATGTTAAACAGCTAGAAAATGCCTAGGTAACAGATTTCAGCACCATCTCTGTACTAGCAGATTGTTTCAAAATGCACATACCTCCTAATTTCACATAAACCTAGGAAAGTTACTCATTATTCCCTTTTCATTTATACCAAAATCAGAGTTATATGTTCTAACTACCCTTTCTGTATATATAATAAAGAATTTACAAATCTACCCAATTCAGTTACTCTGTTCCCAAATGATGGGGAAGTTTTCAAACAAGTATGATTTGTCTAAAATACGTATTCTGAACACTTTGGTACCTATTATGTGATATAGGCTAAAATATCAGAAAGGAGGATTTATTTCCTCAATTAATGCACATATTAGGGTTACTGCTTTAAAACATTTCTAAAAATATCTTTAAAATGTCAAAGAAACATAGCTGCCATAAAAAAAACTAGTAACTCCATGTGGCCTGGCAGATGGTTTTTGAAATAAGTCCTTGACAATTCTACTATAAAATGTTTTAGACGTAGTAATCAAACTTGGTATTATAGTGCAACTCACTGATATGGCAGTAACCTTTTGCAATTTGCTACCAAATGTCAGAAACAATTTTTCACGTCTTTAAACCTTTCTTTTTAACTGTTCTATCTAGAACTATGTCCTGTCAATGAGATTAAAATATCAGTACGTCATCGTCTAGGCTGAAGAGAATTCCTTCCTCTTCACTGCCCCCTTAATCTGTTACAGTTCCTTTACATTCTAAGGCACACCATGCCCTACTTATTGCTACAAAACCCCTGAAATCTGTGCCTCAGCCTATTTCTGCTTCATCATTATGGCTCAATGAAAATCAATTCAGAGTACCTGCTAAAACTTAGTTAACATTAAGTCTAGAATGCCATTGTCCAGTAGATGAACTGCAAAATAACCAAGTCTACTGAAGCAAAGGCCAAAAATCACAAATATGTGCTCAATATGCTCTTTCCCCTAAAAACTGACATTTACTATGACAGTTAAGCTCAGTGGTATCTCAGGCTGTCCATAATCCATACTCAATGTTATAAAATGTTAGGCCAGTAAGCTTTCATAATTTCTATTAAATCCTAGTCTAATGTAACAATATCTGATTTTATAGACATCATCCCATGGTGAGTATGTATAATAAGTGAAAGCAAATCAGACACCTAAGTTATTATTTTCTGCAGACTAAGCAATAAGATAACTACACAGAATACTACAGGTTATGACATACATTTACTTGCTCGGAGTTTTCAAACAAGCCATGTTGTTTATCAAACTATATCTCCTAATACTTAATACAGTAGAATTAGTGATTGTAGTTCTCATATATTTTACTTACAAGTACCTTATTGAGATAACAAACATTTTGACAGCTTCAGACTTTCCAAATTAGCACAACATATTCAAGAGAAAGAGCAAAGGCAAAATGAAAATTGAACATGACAAGATAGTTATTAGAAAGAAACAGAAGTGAAGAAAAAGGGGGAAAGTGAAATATCACTGAGGTCGGGGGAAAAAAAAAATTAAACAAGTCCAGACATCTGATTAGAACAGATCAACTATGAATTTCACAAGTCAAAAGTTGATATATTCAATGCAAAGCAAACCCTTTTGAATGGAAAGGCTGAGCTAAAACTAAAAGGTAGATAAACTGTTATTTTTGGCCTTAAACAGTACCAACTCTTCTGATCAAAGAAGGCCACAACAGTTAAGATTGTATTACTTGATTTTATTTTACACTAGGTGGTGGACACAAAAGCAATCCTCCTTAATAAAACTGACAATTAGCTTCACTCAGAACATTTTTAATAATGCACATTTAAAAAAAAGTATTCATCTTACAAATTGTTCTGCAATCCAAATATACAACAGCTTGGAAAACAATGTTTAGAAAACAAAAGCCAATGTAAAAAGACAGAGTAAAACAACTAGAACAGTACAGGTTTTATATGGCTCTGATTTTACAGTTTTCTTACTGCATCATCAATGTCAGAAATCTGTTCCTTCAGCTGGCTCCATTGTTCAGGATTTAAAGATATACCTAAAAAAATGTTTAAAAATCAAAAGTTGAAATATCTACTTAAGCTTTCTTGAGGATTTTCTACTTCCAACTAAAATACTGTTTTATCAAAACTGCCATTTCAAATGGCACAATGGCACACCAAGAATCAAATCTCTTACATTTATTTGTCATATTCATCACAATTACCTTTGTAGGTCATCCTTCTATCCAGTTTTACTTTCAACACCACATCCTACATAATGCCTATTACACCCAGTGAGAATAAATAATGATCTGAAGACTTGGCTCAC